>NC_081408.1:403231888-403234388 GCF_030272615.1 Cryptomeria japonica
CACCAAATTCTTCCATGCCTCTGTAAAGGCAAGAAAATGTGCAAACAGAATCTATTTGATCCAAGACAGGAATAATTCCTAGGTCCATACCCCTAAAGAGATAGAACAAGTGGCTCTTGACTACTTCAAGTGGCTATTGGGTGATTGTAGGAAGGATGAGCCCTCCTCCTTCCCGACTTTAGATGACATAATACACCCGGTGTTATTAGACGTGGATGGGAAGACATTGATGGCTCCTTTTACCTTAGAAGAAATCAAATCGGCCACCTTTGCGCTACATCCAAACAAGGCGCCTGGCCTGGATGGCTTAAACGCTAAGTTTTTTCAAAAATGTTGGAACTTTATGGGGGTTGATATTTGGAGAGTGGTAGAAGATTTCAGGAAGAATGGCAAATTTGTCAAAGAGATAAATCACACTCTGATATGTCTTATTCCCAAGGATTTTCAACCAATTTCTCTTTGCAACACTGTACAAGATCATCTCCAAAGCTATGGCAGAGAGACTTAAAGCTTTACTCCCAAAGCTGATCTCGGAACATCAGAATGGTTTTACACTAGGTAGGGAGATAGCAGACAGTATTATCCTAGTCTCTGAAGTCATTCACTCCTTGCATAAAGATAAGATTGGGGGAATGGTAGTTAAATTGGACGTGGAAAAAGCATATGACCGGGTAGTATGGCAGTTCCTGCTCCGTGTACTAGAAAAATTTGGTTTTCCTCCCCAATGGATAGCCTGCATTAAGTTTTGTATCTCTTCGGTTAATTTTTCCCTGCTGGTTAATGGGAGCGTTTGTGGTTTTTTCCTAGCCACGAACGGACTAAGACAAGGCGACCCCCTCTCGCCCTCAATTTTCATCATTATGGCAGAAGTTTTAGGAAGATTAATTCAGAAAAAAACATTGGCAAGGGACATGGAAAGGTGTATGCATCCATGAACAGCTATCTGGCATCACACATTCTCAATTTGCAGATGACACGGTGGTTTTCGGGGAAGCCTCTGTGGCAGAAGCTAGATGCATACTAGAAACGTTGAACCAGTATTCAGAAATCTCGGGCCAAGTAATGAACAGGGATAAGTCGCAACTCTTTCTCTTTAACACCAGCAGACAAATTCAGACAAGAATCTCGGGTATTCTGGGGATCAAGATTGAGGAACTTCCTATGAAATATTTGGGCATTAAAATTGACAAGGGATGTCGTCAAACACACATTTGGGAGGATGTGAAACAATCCTGTATGGCCAAATCAACACAATGGAAGAATAGATGGTTATCTCAGGCTGGGCGCCTCACAATGATCCGATCAGTTTTGTAGGCTATTCCAATCTATAGCATGTCATGCTTTAGAATGCCACAGGCGGTCGGGAAGAATTTAGATAACATGTTGAGAAAATTCATGTGGGATGGGGCTAAAGATACTACCAGAATTCCCCTCATCAATTGGGAAACGATGTGTTATAATAAAGAATCGGGGGGGGTTGGCTTAAGGAAAATGGATCTCCAAAACATTGCCCTTGGAGCAAAACTCTCTTGGAAGATGTATCGTGAACCCCAAAAACTCTGGTGCAAAATCTTTCAAAAGAAGTATCTTGACATGGATCAATCGGATAGAATCCTTACAGTGGCAAATGTAGACAGAGGGTCTACAACCTGGAATTTTTTATGGGAGTGTAGATCTGTGATAACTGACCACATCTCTTGGACCTACATTAAATGAGTTGTTTATGGAGCAAGATTGGATCAAGTCAATCAAAGACGAGTACGGTTCTTATGTTGAGGACTATTTTGTCCCAGACCACTCAAATAGTAATATCCGAAAGTGGAAACAGGTGGATTTTGGATGTCTGGATCTGTGCAAACAATTAAGATCCATCCTTAGCAGAAGAATTATCCCTATGTCCAATACAGACGATAATATTTTCTGGTGTGGCTCGAAGTTAGGTGAGTATTGCATGAAGTTGGGATATAAGGTCCAAAGGGCAATAGGCCCGTTCACTGATTGGTCATCTAAACTATGCTGGCACAATAGACTTCTCCCCAAAGCTGGCACTTTTCTATGGATCGCTCTTCATAACCGAATCCTCACAGGGGATAGCCTCAAATTAATAGGCATCTCGGGTCCAAGTATATGTGTCATATGTATGAATGTAGAAGAGTCGGTTGATCATCTACTCTATACTTGCCCAATGGCAGTGTCCTACTGGAATTGGTTTTTAGGAAAAATATGCTACACAACAGTTAGGAATTTGAATTTGAAGGATTTCCTTGCTTCGTGGCCTACGAATAGGTCTTCTATGTGGAGCAATATTTGGATTACAGGCCCGTCAATGATAGCTTGGCATTTATGGAAGGAAAGGAATAAGAGGATTTTTAAAGACAAATGCCTCCCAGTGGATAGACTCATCGACTACATCAAAGTGTCCATTGAGGAACTGATCAACGGGAAGCAAAGAAAGTAGTTTTGACACTTTACTGATTGGGATAGAAAAAATGGAGGAAAA
>NC_081408.1:404606888-404614388 GCF_030272615.1 Cryptomeria japonica
GTAACTGATAATGGTTCAGATGAACTGATGAGGTTATCAGCTATATTGTCAATCTCCTTTTGTACCTTACTTATTTCCTTGTCTATATTTATTGTCAGAACATTTGTCTTGCATGTATCTCTATAGAGTTTCTTAAACTTCATTATTGTTTTATTTAGTGCTAATAAAAGGGTGCCAATGTGTCCCATGCACTTCTTTATTGTTTCATCAAAGAATTTCTGTTTCTCTTTATCCATTTTCTCCTTAAATGTGTCCTCATTTATTTGATCAACTGTCAAAATGTTGTCGGTGATGTATTTAGACAATATGTTTAGTTTACCTAATGAATCTTTATTATCCACAACGCACTTGGGTGCTATCAATTTAAGAATGGGGATTGTATCATCAATAGCCTTATAGGCTTGTGCATTACACTCTATGATTTTCTTCATTTAGTCCAATAAGAACTTTGTTACATTTGCAGGCCGGAATTCTGCTATAGAAGTACTAGATGTTTGTCCAACTATTTTTACAATTTCCATGCTACCGGTTGTAGTAATAACCTTTCTTTCCTCTTTCTCAGGAGGATCTGTTTGGGTATGCATTTCTATTAGCAAAGGTTTTGGTTTTTCAGTTTTTGCCGATGGTACTGTCTCAGTTTGAACTTGTACATCAACTTGTTCTGTTCTAGTGCCTCAGATGGTTTATCTGAGCTCTCAACTATCAGTTTCTCAGATGTAGTCTCTGAATGTACTTTTGGTTTATGTGTATTTGCCTCTATACTATTCATTCTTGGTTTCTCTTATTGTTTCTCAGTAGAGTCATCTATCAGTTTCTCTATCTTTGTGCTAACATTAATTGCCACATCTGCATCCGGTGGCTCAGTAGCCACATCTTTCTTCTTATCCTTAGTGGTTTCTTTATCTACCACAATATTCACCTCTTTTGTATCAATATTCATGGTATACAAAACTTTAGACTCGGGATTTGTATCCTCTAGAGGAATCTCCATACTCTCAGTAGTGGGTTGAGTGTCAACTGATTGTACCGGTGTACTATCAGAAGGAGGTGGGGGTAAGTTGTCAGTTATCATAAGGTTTGGAGGTCCACCTACCTTACCTTTCCCCTTATCCCTGTCTTTTTTATATACTTTGATAGTCTTGGGTCTTTTGAGTTCTTCCTATTCCTCTTTTGCAACAAAGAATGTCCCATTGATCCGTAGTTTCTTCTTGAATTTCATTCATTCTCCCTTCCATCAGTGCTACATGTCGGTGACCGGTTGAGAATACAATCCAGTTGGCCTCACTGATTAATTGATCAATTTCTTCTGGTGAGTTCACTGGGTGAAGTGCAAGTAATTTCTCAATTTTTATTTTCTTATCCAGCTCAACAATATCTACCCTTCTAGCTTCAAGTCTTCTGTAAAGATCAGTGGGTATTTCATCAACAATTTCCATCAAAAATTTCTTGTAAATATCCAAGTGTAAAATTACACTATTTTTTATGCTTTTTTTGTCATCAGTGGAAAGTGTGTTATACAGTTTGCTAATGTTTTTCAACTTTCCATCCTCTGTTATTTCACTAAGGAGTTTATCTAGTGGAGTAATGTCTTGTTTTACCTTCTTCTTCTTCAGAGTCAACTTCTTAACTGGAGGCCTTACTACCTGTTTCTTTTGCCTTATTCTCCTAGGTGTGGGTGAGGGTACCGGTGAGGGTTTTCTTTTCCTTTCCACCCTTTTGAATACCGTTGGTATATCACTCTCAAAAGAAGTTCCAACCGGTGAAAGATGAGCTTCCGGTTGAAGTCCTTCTAGCTCACTTTCCTTGATACCAATTTGTTTCAAAACATCTTCCTTAATTGCCTTTGTGTGTCAGGTTCCCTTCTTCACAGTTTGTTCAACTTTCTTAACCCTTTTTCTTGACTGAATTTCACTTTCAATTGTTTTTGCATTTCCAAAGACTTTCTCAGTGGGTTCCTCTGGTGCTTTAAGGAAGGCTTTTGCATAAGTTTCTATGATGTTAGCATCTGTTTCATAGCCCATTTTAGTTACCCAGATAGTCCTAGGGACAACTGCCTCTATCCAGATTTCATCTTTCTTAATTACAAAACATATTTCCTTTTGATATTTATCCACAATTGCCTATGACAGTCTTGTTCTAGTCTTCATTCGAGCTTTTAGTGCCTAAAAATGTTCATTTATATTTTTCTCCCTGTTATCTCCCATGTTGTTTAGTGTATCCAAAAGTTGTTGTCCTACCGATATATCAAAACCAAAATCTCTCCTACCAATACCGGGTACTTTCTTAGTAATATACAACATTAAACATACAAGTAAATTTCAAAATCTAAAGGTTCATTTCTGATCTCCCTTTATCTTCTTCAGATTGTCTATTAATTCATCTTTGAGCCATTCACACACATCTATTCTAGCATTGTTGTTAACCATATCATATGCACTTTTGATACATAGGCTAAATACTGGGTTTAACCTATTTGCATGTGTAGCCTTGTAGCCTAAAATCATACTAACAAATCTGACATTTATGTCCTTCACATCATTGACTCTAAGTGATCTCTTGTCAAATGTTGTGCCAGTTAGGCCCATTACTGTGTCATTGGAGACCTTTTTAGTTCTATCGGGCCTGCTACTGGTGGAAGGTAACCTTGTTACTTCCTTAACCGCTTCTTTGGTGCTTATGAATTGAATCCAACCAAAATAATTCACCATTCACTCTACTTAGCACAATCTTTATAATATCCTTGGGAAAATCTGGGACACTACGGATTTCAGTAAAACCTAGGGTTTCCATTATCTTATGTTCTGGTTTGATATTTCCAGATTTATCACAAATCACAGTCCTATACTGTTCTTGATTTCATCATCTCCTAATTCCTCTATATGACAATGTATGTATATCCTAGGATCTTCAACGTATACTACTCCTTTAGCAATTTGAGAAAATGCACCTAGGGTATCATCTTTATTTGCTATCTTGGGAACAAGTTTGAATACGGGTCTAGGGCGCCTGATTACTTCAATCATAGTAGGGTTTACAATAAATTCAGGAGTGGATGAGGAAGCCATAGTTATAAATACCTCAATCTACCTTAAGGATGAGTGCTTGGATGAACTGCTTCACTTTTTCGCTAAGGATACCTTCGCTCGGGAATTTTTGCGCTCTCAGAGATTTGAATGCTCGGTGAATAAAAAAGAGCCAAAACACTTACTTTATAATGTTAGTTTCTCCAACTACCACATTTAATGCTTGTCGATTAAGTCACAACTTAACTCATCTGTCGATAAAGAAGTAATTTCAACTTCTCACCATCAACTGAGGGTATGTTAGCATGTTTTTTCAGTTTGTTGCTAAACCCCCAAAGGATTTTCCTTCAGTTAGAAGAAGAATCTCTTGTTGGTGGAGTGATACTTTGTTCTACCGATGGAGGAGTATTCCCATCAATATTCTGATCTGACTTTCTAATCCATTATTTTGAGAATTCTTGCTTTACCTCTTCAACTTTTTCTTTACCTTTCAAACTAGGACCTTTGTTATTTTTCGGTGAAGTCTTGCTTCTACAAAATTTAGCAATATGTCCAATCTTGTTACAATCATAACAAGTCACATTTTTTTTTTGAATAGCTTTCCCATATCCTATGCCAGTTTATATTCTACATTGATTAGATAAGTGTCCAAATCTTCCACAAACATAACATCTTACATTCATTCTGTAGTTTTATGAATTATGACCAATTTTGTTGCATTTAGAACATTGACCGGTGGGTGTATTAGTGTTCTGATAATTTCTAGATCTACACTGATTTTCTCTATGACCATACTTGTTACAGTTAAAGCATTTCCCATTGAATTTGTAAGCATTAGGTTGTCTTGCCGGTTTACTATAATCATGATTGTTTGTAGTACCGGAGCTTTCACCAACTTCAAATCCAAGGCCATTTGCATCACCATTTGGTTTCTGATTGTTCAGCATATCATCAAGTTCTTCTGAACTTTTCTTGAATTTTTTGTTGTGTTGATTTACAGCAGCCAGTTCACTCTCCAAAATTCCTTTTTGTCTCATGAGTTCAGTTCTGTCATTTTGTGTATGCATCAAATCTGTCTTTAACATATCATTTTCATGACTGAGTCTTGTGTTTTCATTTCCAGCATCATTTAGTCTTCTAACCAAATCATCTTCATTCTTCTTTCTATCTTCAATTTCTTTACAAAATCTCATAGTCATATCTTGCATCTCATTCTTCATTGTATAGTTATCTTGTCTCAATTGGTTCACCAGATCATTAAGAGTTTCCTTTTCATCTTCATCATTCTGCATCTTTTCACAAAGTTCTCTTCTTTTATTCCTTGCTATAGTGAAATTTTCTTGAAGTCCTTGAATGATATCCTATGCAGCCTTCAGATCATCCTCAAGTTTGATATTCTTTACTTTTTCTGCATCATAGTCTGAAAGAGATGTTTCCAATTGCTTTCTCAAATTTTCCATCTCTAGCGGTGTCAAGATCTTTCTCAAGTTGTTAGGCTTTTGAAAATAGAGGACTAGGATCTGATACCAATTGTTAGGATTCCCAAAGATACTGAGAGGGGGGGGTGAATCAGTATCTGACCAGTATAATAATTTTCTTAACTTATAACATGAAAGGCATATCAAAATTGTGTACCGGTAAACCAAAAATAATGTAGTAAATAAGAATAGAAACCACAACGTAAGAGACACACCATAACACAATATTTTTAATGAGAAAACCCGGTGTGGGAAAAACCTTAGTGGGATTTGTGACCCACAATATTCACTTACTGGCCAATAAGAGAATATTATTGTTTGCAATAGGGGCCTACACATGCAGGAAGGCCAAGTGCCTAGATCTCATTGCTCAATTACAAAAAGAAGTCACACTGGCTTACAAAATGGATTATACTAATCCAATGTCTTGTACTGCTTCAGATTGACATCTACTATTCTAGATTCAGTACCGGTTTAAGCTCTACTACATACATAAACCCTTATCCAATATCTGCCTTACAATTCGCATATTAGGTCTGTATTAATCCTTCCATCTTCTTCTCATTCTAAATGATCTATAATGATCTCATACATATATGAGTCATGTTACAATCCACCAAGTCAGCTTACAAAAGATTTTACAATTAAATATAAAATACATTTAAACAAAATTCCTGTCGGCAATGGTGTCGGTAATCTTTCTTTTTGGTGTCGGTGATCTGTATGTCGGTGTTGAGTCTGTCGGTGCTGGTGCCTGTCAGTATCATAGGATTGCAAGGTTGCCATCAATGACAATACCTTCAATCACCTACAATTTCTCATTGGATTGTGCATTTGCCAACAAATGTATTTCCAAAATATCATCATCATAAACTAAAATGCAAAGGAATGCTGAGAACTAACAACAATGCTAAATACACTTTCGGAGCAAAAATTTTGGACCACCAAAACAATTGCTACAATCAACACCAAAACTCAGACAACATGAGAAACATATCCACATGCTAGCAACACACATTTTTAGAGAAACGCATTTACAACATCTGCAACTCGACATCAACAACTTTCTTCACCTTGATGCATACATACTTATCTTCCATTGTTCAACATCGTACATACATATCACTACTCTACAACACATATACTACTGCTCTACAAAACCTATATACATACTAACTTGTTATATCCAAACCAATCCAAATCACCGAGTTTGAGATTAATGACAGCCAAACATATATTTATAACAATCTCCCCCTTTGTCATTAATGGCAAAATAGTTATAACTACTTTTCTCTCCCTTAGAAATATATACTCTATTCTCCATATATTTCCATATCTCTCCCCCTTAGGAAATGTCAATATTTATTCCCCTTTGACATCAAGGACAAAGGGTAACAACAAAAAGTTAACACAAAATTGTATTTCCCAAAAAGAAAAATGTTTCAATTGCGATTCACATAAAAAATTCTCTTATACCTCTCTTTAAGTTCTAGAAGAAAGATCTTCTAGGAATTCATTGTCATCCTGATGTTTACACACAAACTGTCATTCTCCACCAATGAATCAATAACATCAGATAAGGAATCAGGTAAAGAAGGATTCTATACACACATTTCAACTTCAACAAGGAGACTAGAGAAACGTTCCAATTTAGCTTCAACTATCTCCTTCCCTTTCAAGAAAGTATTAACCACATCTTCTTTCTACCTTAGAAAAAATAAAATCTCTGAGTGAAAAGAATTTATCCTTTTTCTCTGTTCACCATCTTTATCATGGAAAATTAAAATGCCTTACCAATAGAGTTCATCTCAGACTCAATAGAGTCAATTTTAACTCTGAAATTCTCAACAGTAGTAGCTCATCGAAGACAATACTTGTATACTCTGGCTACATCTTCAACACAATCTATCATATCCTTTATGCTTTTAGACAATATTCTCTACATACTGATATAATTTTTCTCCATAGCTTCCTCAACTTCATCTTTTTCAACAATATCTTCAAGTGACTTCTTTGATCGATCTTTAAGTAGCTCAACCAATACATCCGGTAAGACATCTACCAAATTATTCAAACAAATGCTCTTCTGGAGCAAATAACCAACTAGGACTTCTTCAATTTTATCTTGATCATATGATGGATGTGAAAGCCACAATTCACCAATAATATTCATACCATCTTCTTCTTCAAGCATACTTAAAATGTTTTATGTTCTGTGAGGCTCATCTTCATCCATATTGTCTTCTTGTTTTTCAATTTTAGCCTTCTTTCCTTTAGCTTCTCTAGGAGGTTTTGGATCATCAAGATTAATTACTTCTTTCTTCTCGTCACTTCTCTTCAAATTATTTGATTCTGGAAGTGAAAATGTAACTAATCTCTTGAACTTTCTACTATCAGAGGAAGGACTCTCCTCAGAAGGACTGACAACACTAGAAACCAGATCTAAACACCACAACTTTTGAAGATTTATGAAATGATCTGTGTATGCCTTTTCTTCATATACTAGACAACTCAGATACCTATAAATCTACTTTCCAACATAGATATTTGAGTTCCACACAACATTCTCCTTTAGAGGTAAAGGCCTCAAGAAAATAAAGCATCAAACATATGATTAAAGAACCAAAATGGAAAGGATATCCATTCTCTTTTGACATAGTGATATTCTCAACTAATTGCATCAATAATAATTCACACAAATCAAAATCCTTGCCTTCTTTCACATTTTATTTAAAGCATACACAACTATAGAAAAGGTAGAACCTTCTCTATTTCAAAAATAATTCTTGTAAGAAATACCATAAGCAACATACCTAACCAACGAATCAATGATTATATCAATTAGCAAAGCTCTCTGATCTCCTGCAACACTAGTTAGGATTTTGACATCTTTAATCTTGACTGATTTCTTCACCGAAACAGTTCCAACACCACAAAGACCAAAAACCGCTGATATAGATTCCTTTAAAATTTGTTAAGGTTTGTCTAACATCATGAAA
>NC_081408.1:406119388-406231888 GCF_030272615.1 Cryptomeria japonica
TGTTAGCGTGGATGTACAAGGACCTGAAAGGGATACCCCCGGAACTGTGTGGACATAGAATACCTCTCGTACCAGGTGCCCAACTCGTACGAAGGAGGCCACACAGAATGAATAAGAACTATGCAGCAAAGGTAAATGAAGAAATTGAGAAGATGTTGGAGGCCAGAATCATCTTTAAGGTAGAAACTAGCGACTGGGTATCGCCAATTGTCATCTCCCTAAAGAAGGAAGCAAATCAGATCAGGATATGTGTGGACTTTCGATGCTTGAATGCCGTTACTATAAAGGATCCGTTCCCAATTCCGTTCACCGACAGCATTTTGGAGGAGGTAACAGGCCACGAGATTTACTCATTCCTAGATGGATTTTCTGGATACAACTAGATTAGCATTGCCGAAGAAGATAAACTGAAAACAACATTTATAGTGGAGGATGGAGTATATGCATACAATCGCATGTCGCTCAGACTGTGTAATGCTCCAGCCACCTTCCAGTGGATTATATTGCACATCTTTGACGGGATGTCGGTTGGAAGCTTCAAGGCATTTTTGGATGATTGGTCTATTTGCAACAAGCAAGAAACTCATTTGAACGCACTCAGGGAGTGCATGGAGAGGTGTAGGTGGGCCCGGCTGGCCCTGAATCCCAAGAAGTGTCGATTCATGGTACCGCAGGGTAAGCTGTTAGGGCACATTGTGTGCAAGGAAGGGCTGAAGACGGACCCCGACAAGGTATTGGTAATTGTAAACATGGAGAGTCTAATGGATGTCACGGGGGTAAAATCCTTCCTAGGACATGTTGGCTATTATAGGAGATTTATCAGAAGTTTTGCACAGGTGTTGTGCCCTCTAGATAAGTTGACAAGAAAAGGTGAACCATTCACGTGGGGAGCAGAACAGGAGGAATCATTCAAGGAATTAAAATCCCAATTGGTGAGTGCACCAATCTTCGCATACCCTGATTGGGACAAGGAGTTCCATGTCCACGTGGACGCCTCCAACTTCGCCATCGGTGCCACTCTAGCACAAGTAGGCATACAAGGGTTGGACCACCCTATTTTTTTCACTAGCCATCTGCTCTCCAAGGCCAAACGGAACTATAGTATGATAGAGAGTGAGGCTCTTGGGATGGTGTACTTAGTGCAGAAGTTCCGCCGTGTACTAAAGGAAGCTCATGACAGATTGGTCAGGGGCCACATGGGGCCTGATGCTACCGCACATAAGGTTTTGTTGGCAAGACTGCGGTGGTCGACCTTGCACACTAATGCACAGGAATGGGTGGTCGGATGTGACACATGCCAGCGTATGGGGAAGCCTCTTAAACGGGACTTCATGCCCCTGTTCCCCTCCCAGCCACAGGAACTGTTTGAAAGATGGGGATTGGATTTTGTAGGACCTCTCAAGCTGAGCAATATGCATAGATGCCGGTACATTGTGGTAGCCACGAAGTACCTAACAAAGTGGGTCGAGGCTAGAGCTCTGTCGGACCATTGCCATAAGTACGGCGAGGTTCTTGTACGAACAAATTGTGACTAGGTTCGAGATCCCAACTCAAATCACAAGTGATAGAGGGGTTCACTTTGTTAACCAGGTCATCCGGACAATGACGGCCAAGTTTAAAATCTTTCACAACCTTTCAAGCTCGTACTGCCCCCGAGCGAATGGCCAGGCAGAAGCCACAAATAAAGTGTTGGTGTCTATCATTTATGAATCCTATGCAGTGGAACGGGAGGATAGGGAGGAACGACTGCCAGCAGTATTATGGATGTACCGTACCACATACAAGGTGACCATGGGCCATACACCATTCTAGCTCATGTACTGCCAAGAGGCGGTGGTACTGGCAGAGTACATAGTACCAAGCCTACGGATTGTTGTTGATAACCGGTTGGGAGATGAGGAGAGTTTGCATGCTTGATTTATGAACCTCACCAAGCTAGATGAACGTCGGATGATGGCACAATGGGTGACGAAAGTGGCCCAATGTCAGCGGAAGTACTGGCACGACAAACATCTCCGACGGGCAAACTTTTGTCCCGGACAATTGGTCCTCAAGTATAACGGTCGCAACGAACTTCGTCCTGGGAAGTTCAAAGTTCGTTGGTTGGGGCCCTATAAGATCAAGGAAGTGGGGAAGAATGGAGCAATGAAACTGTCTACCCTGGATGATAATCCAATTCGCGACCCTGTCAATAGCTCGAAATTGAAACTGTATTGGGAACGTGATAAACCAATCCTATCAATCAACATGTTGGGATATGCCACAAAAGGAAACTAGACCATTGGAAGAAGCAAAGACGTAGAGGAGGACCCCGTGGTCGCTGCAGAACCTTACAGACATGACGAAGATTGGGCTAAGCCGCTTATGTTCATAGAAGAGCAACTTGTACCGAAGCAAGTTGAAGGCATCGCGGTGCCTAGAATTCACAAGCACTTGACAAATGCCTATTTTGGTGATCCGGCAACATGGATAAGGATCACGGGACACTGGAGAAAGAGGGCTCCGTAGAAAGGTCTCAACGAAGGCTATATTGCATACTACATTGACGAGGAAGCGGAGGCAAAACGGAAGGCGGAAGTCACCGAGAAGATAGAGGAGTCAATCGACCTGGAGGAGATAGACTTGGAGGAGTACAGTGCAACCTTGGGACCATGTCTGAAAATGGTACTAAAAGCCGAAGATCTGTTTGTGATAGCGCTACAACATGGCGAGCAGGAAGCCGGCCCCAATACATTTTACCGGGTGATCCCTAACCCTGCGAGCCCACCACAAGTCGATGACGAAAAAGTGACATGGTACGAACAGTATGGAGGTCGATACATAGATGGAAGCTATAAAGGGGTAGGGCCAGCACCATTGGTAGATAAAATATGGGACCTGGAATATGTGGGCACGTGTTGTCCCAAGGAGTGTTATAGGAGACTACTGCATGTATGTGCATGGCTGCATGACTCGGAGATCAAAGTAAGACCTCAGGGAGATCCCACAGGAGTGAAAAGGAAAGTGCAAGACCTGTGCAATGGGGATGATGCCGACGGAGGACCGAGCAAGAAGATAAGGAAGGAAGGAAATTGCAATGAAATAACACTGAGGAAAAGGGTGAAATGTCGGGTGAGGAAAGCCAAGTTGCGTAAACCAAAAAAGACAGTACGAGCCACGGAGGAAAAGGAGATACATTCAAGGGCACAGAAAAGCAATAAAATAAGTAGCCGGTCGAAACAAGTTGCCCGGTACTGTGGCCAATTAAAGGTATGGAGGCTAAAATTCAAATATTCTTGCCAAGTTAGGAAATTAAAAGAGCATTTTAAAAGGAAAATATTAAAGAAGGAAAACATAAGGCAAGTATTAAAAATTAAAAAGAATGAGTTGGGGAAAATTGAAAAATTGAAACAAAGGGCGATTATTATAAAGTTAACAAGAGAAAAATTGAATATGGTGAAAAAAGATTATTTTATAAAAAATTATTGGAATTTGCCCTAACCCTAAAAGTAAAGAAGCTGTATAAATTCTTCTACCTAACCATTTTAAGCACATTAGGCAAGTGGAAAAATCTTGACAGCAAAGTGCAGTACGAATTACTGGAGGAGTTGAATCTATGGGGGGTCGTACAACTAAAGAAGACAGGATCGTACGGATCCGTACAACCAGAATCATCACGATCGGGAGAGCAACCGTACGGATTCCATACGGAAAAGACAGCTATGGAAGAATACATGATGAAAAATCTGTACGATAATTCCCGTATGGAATTTGGCACACTGGGACACCCGTACGGGTTTAGTACGGCCATTGCAGCGGACAGGAACAACACGGCGGGAAATCCGTACAAGGGCAAAAATCAGAGCGTCGAACGAGATTCGTACGATGATTGTATGGAATTGGCAGAGGAGTACCAAAAAAATCCGTACAGACGAAAGCCAGGAAGGAGGAGGTGGCGGGTCATACAGCATTCGTACAGAAGCAGGAGGTGAGGGTCAGTACGGAGTCTTTGGGCGGCCATCAAATCCGTACAACTATACAAATTAGACGCCAGGAGGTGAGAAGACGAATTGCAGAAATCCGTACGGAATTGAGTGAAATCCGTACAGCCCTGGTCAGTAGAAGATTCGCAACAATCCGTATGAGGTTGGCTGAAGGGATTTCGTACAGTGAGAGGGGAGAAAATCCGTACAGTAGGTACAAGGAGGAATTTGGCGAGCTTTGAATAGAAAATAGTTTCGGCACCAAAAATTCGTACACACTAAATGCGTACGGTTGGCACGGCTGGAGGGGACAAGAAAAATTCCTGTACGCCGAAGACAGCTGGCAGAATTCACGTAACTGCGGGAACAGTTGGGGTAACAGTTTTGACAACAACATTGTAGATTCAGCGAGAGAATTGACATAGGAATTGCAACATATAAAAATTGATCCAGGTATGTCGAGGATGAGTTTTGGAAACCCCAGCGACAAAGGCACAGTCATTTTCGTAGGGAACATGGCCACACCAAAAAGCAACAAAGGGAAGAAGGTGCAGGCGTGTGTGCAGAGAGATGAGCCCATGACTGTACAGTCTTTGACATGGGAGGGGTTGAATGATAGCGACTGCAAGGCATGGTGGGAGGAGACGAACGACACCAACATTATTAAAATGAATTTGAAGAGAGCAGGGGTCGACCACATTCTGACCATGCCTGTCTTCAACATCAAGAAATTTGAGCATGTACTGAAGGGAATGGTAGCAAGATATCATAGGCATATACACAGGTCCATGATACAATATGGGGGATGTCATCTCACCATTTCTTATTTCGCCGCCGAGTTTGCCAGAATTTTTGGGATTCCGAACCAAGGCAGCCCTGTCATCAAGAGGAAGATGACATTGGAACAAAAGCAGAAATTGGTTCAATTGGTTTGTCGAGGGGACCTGACACAAGATGAACAGGATAGTATATGGAAATCTGGCAGTAGCCGCGATGTGAAGCGAACATTTCTGGCGAATGCGAAATGGCGATGTATCATGGGCATCATCAAAAGCAGACTGACAGGAGCAAGTCGGGGGTCAGACATCGTCGTGTGGATGTTGTACTTGATGAACGGGCTGCAAAATGGCACGGTCTTCAATTGGGCGTCATTCCTTTCTGAGTGCATCCGCGAATGTCTAGGGCTGCAGCACAAGGTTTTTTATATGTTACACCATGCCATTGCCATGTTTTTGGATGTTGTTCGTACAGGAGTGCCCCCAGAGAAGAGGGGTGACTTGCAACCGTTAGCCAGACTAGAGCCATATAAACCCCCCATCTTTTATTGGACGCATCTGGACATCATGACAACCATCGGGGAACCACAGAGGAAAAGATGATGGCAAAATGTGGGGCAATCTCCCAGTGCAGGCAGCAAGGATAGTGAAGATGTCGTGGAGGCATCCTCATCAAATGAAGAGAGTGGAGATGATGACACTTTTCGCTTGGTTCCAGCCGCAGGTCGACTACCAGACGAGGTTGGAACGGGAGGTGGTGATAATCCAATGGCCGAGGATGTGACAGAAGGGGTAGGAGACAGTAGCATGGCCATGGAAGTGATGGTGACCGAGAATCCTCTTGACAAACCATATGTGGTTGAGCAGACGAAGGATGACCAGCCCCGGTGATTGATGTGGTGGACATAGAGGCATCACCGCCACCACCACCTAGGGTGACCTCTAGACGGGAGGAGGTCGTTCCACAGTTGAGTCCCACCCATGCTGACCACCAGGAGCAGACAATCGACTCTTGGCTGTTGGAGACCCTCGAAGTACGAGTGGAGAAATTGCCAAAGTTGTCGCCGTCACCTGGCGGGTATGGAGAACTTGATACTAGCAATCTGCAGATTGGTGGTGTGGAATCTGACGGAGGGAGGGATCTCCAGACTCATGGGACAACTGGGGAGCATACATTGCACCGAGGAGTTCAGGAAGGAGGGGGGGAATCATACTCTCCTCACACAGAGGAACTAATACTTCGGTTGAAGAAGCCCGACCCCGCAAACCCATTTGGCACTATGTAGAGATGTGCGTCCCAGTTGGAGGGAATGGTGAAGTTCCTGAGTGACGTCGGCCACATTGTGAAAGGTGTGGAAGGTGGACATGATCCGAGGATAGCTCAAGTGGCCGAGCGCCTTTTGTCCTTTGTCAAGGAGGATTATGAGGGGGAATTCTTTTGATGTTTCACAGCCAAAGGATGGCCAAAGTTAGAGACCCCTGAGATGACTGATGCTTGGATGAGGAATATGATTGTGACAGAGGAGATTGGGATTTATGGTTCTATGTGTGGAATGGAGACGGCCTTTCAGGCCCTAGTCTTGAAATATCGGAGGACGGCAGTGGTGAGGATGGAAGCCATGAAGGCCCAGCGGGATTAGGCAGTGCAGGAAGCCGAGGGTGTCAGGAAAACATTGGCCCACCACATTCAGCAGAGTCAGACACAATTAGCTCAGGAGCACTCTCGGATTACCGCGTTGGAGGAGACAGTTGCCAAGAACGTTCAGGAGTTGGAAGTGAGTGGCAAGGCGAAGGATGAGCTGGCAGCTAAGGTGGCAGGATTGGAGGCTAGACTCGCCGAGAAAGAGCAGCAGTTGCAGGAGCAGGGGCAGGAACTTCAGAGAGCCCGCAACAAGATTGTTGAGGCTGCTCATGTGGTTAAATTGGCACGAGAGCGGGAACTGGCAGCCACACAGCGTCTCCAGCGAGCGGGCACATCTCAGTCATCTGTACTTCCAAGGACGCCCTCTCATCCCTCTCCACATTAGTTTCAGTTGCTTCCATCAGCTTCCATTTGTTTGTCGTCTGGAAGACGACTTCTTTTTTGGGAGGGCTGATGTTAGGCCGTAATTAGCAATAAAACATTTAAGTTATTGTTATGTCATTTTTGTTATGTTTGGAGTCGGCCGTGTGGGTTCCCGTGTCAGTTATGACAGTTGGTACCTCGGCCGACCACCAAATAGTAAATATTGCCATGTAGGGGAACCCCGACAATAATGTTGATGTACAGAACATTTTTGAAATGCAATAAAGGATATATGTTTTTGCCATATTATTGTGACTGTTACATAATCAATGCTCTGGATATAATTGTAATTGCTGGTTAGATGTTCTATATGCATTTACTGTTTATTCCGTGAACTGGAACAACTCGCTGCAGGGAGTAAACACACTTAATTTTTAGAAATTTTTGGGAATCATAAGCTATGATTTATGTATTCTGCATTCAATTCAAAACTAAAAAATAATCATAAAGATGCATAGAGTTTTCTTAAGACCAAATAATTTAAACAAGAATTATTTTAACCCTATTAAACCTCAATTTTATCTTACAAATCTTATAATATCAAGCTTACACCTAATTTCATTGTAGTTTATGGCAACTATGCTCTAGACTCACAAAATGCACAATAGAACTCACCATGGCAACCTCGCCCTTCAGCATTGAAGGTATGCCCTCTTCCCAGCCACAAATCATTTTGCTCTTCCCCAAAACCAACCTTTTTGGAAAGCCACGACCTGTTGTGCTCCAAAGAAAATTTTCCAATAAATCTTATAAGAATAAGAGAAATTAAAGCAAACAAGTCTTTATAGGAATTATAAATACAAGTCCAAAAACAAATTAATTTCAAGAATGCTGTTCCAAAAATTATGTAGATTATAGAACTATATATAATAAGAACAAATAGCTATTTATGACAGAAGAAAAGTAAAACAATACAAAACAAGGTGTTTGACTGAAAAACTTGCTACATTGAACAAAATAAACCCCTTCACATACCATGAAGGTTAAGATAGAATCACATTAATTAACCATGATTCTGCTGAAGATGACTTCATACTCAATAGCAGAAAGGGAACCTTGGGTCAATTAGCTTTAATTCAAAATTCAAACAACTACCCAAAATATAAGGATGTTACACAAAACTACAACTAGGTCTTGAAATTTTAGAGGTAAATGTGATTCAAGTTGTGTTTGGACCTTGATGTTATCCATAGTCCAACACTGAACATAGAAAAACCACTAATATTAGGGAAACTGATGCATGATTATTAGAAATGGTTTCTTGAAGTGAAGTCTTTGGCATCCCTATAATCTAACCTGTAATCAAGTTAAATTAACCAGAACTAAGTCTTGAAATTTACTTCTACAATGTGATCCTAGCTGTGTTTGAATCTTGATTTGTCAGATTGTGTTCAGTCACAATCCAAACACTGATGTAATGGCCTACCCTGTTCTGCACTGATTTTTGGCACTTTTACCCTCTGAGCAGTTTGTCAAACAGTTTGCATGAATGCCAAGATTGAAGTTTCTGTTTGTCTTTTTGGTGTATTGCTGATATGTAAGTGTGATGTCCCCATCCATTACCAAATATCAAACCAGCAATATAAATATATATGATCAAGGAGTGGCAGACCTTGACAACTCCCAAGTAGTTAGTAGACAATTTATAAACAGCAATTAGAAGTTCAAATAGGTAGTTTTGCAATAAAACCAGTGACACCAAAGTATTATCAATGAAAATGTCTTATTCATAAGACTTCACGATTTCCCTATTGAGCACCAAGACAAAATGAAGGGAGTCTGATAGCATGGATATAGCAATACTCATGGATCATAATACGGATACCACACAGAAGTGTACATATCATAGCGAAAATTCTGAGGAACTCTTATATTCATCAATCATAAATAAAGACAAATCCTCATCGATATCACTATCAGACAAAGGAAGACATCATAAGCACCCGTCAGTATTATCACTGTGAAGAGAAGATAACACAGAGAGAATAATCAAGCATCGTTTACCATTGACTTGCTAAGCAAATCAATCTGCAATAAGTCACTATGTTACTACCAGCAAGCATATCAATGTATATCATAAGCATCACTTAAAGTTCTCTTAATGTTGCTTTGGATTGATCATATCAAACAAGAAGAAAATATATTATCACTGCATAAGAAGGATCAATTAAGGATCAATCAAGGATGATTAAGTTAACAACAAGTGAAGAAACCAATGAATATCAATTAGACAAGAGATAACAAATAATAATTAACCATGGAAGGCAGTAATTAAACAATTAATTATGAAAGGCAATTTGCATAATAAACCGATTTGTATAAAACCATGGAATTGTCTTTTATTTGCATCTACATCTGGTATTGGATTGCTCTTGGAGCAAGATATATCATCGCTATAAGTGATAGAAGCACAATTTAGCCTATTCCTTAGTGTCATATCAGAGACAGCTATCAGCAACATTGATTGCACACTTCATATTGTTATAGCAGAAGTGCAGATCAGATATATAGCCAAGATCATCTTGCATAAATCCCATCAATATATCAGAGATAGCAGTGATACTCTATCATATTGGTAAGTATTATATCATATAACATCATATTATAAGTGGTATCAATTGTAAATCCTAAGGATAACATTTATAAGCAGATCCTTATATATTATTTTTATACTAAGTGGTATCAGTTATCTTTTTTAGAGTCTTTTATTGGAAAGAAGTCTCTTGCAATTGAATTTTTATAGAAAGAAGTCTCTTGCAGTTTATTTGTATGTGATAGTTCCCTAATTCCTAAGAATATACATAAGCGGACATTGCATTTAGTTTTTTTTTTAAAACATTCATATTGTTTGATGCTCATTTTGAGCTTCAAAATAGGCATTTTTCTTCGACGGAGCGTAACTTGGGCCTCAAATAAAAGCTAATTTTGCCAACTCCACAGTGGTGCAGGTCAATCCACCTGATTATTTGAGCAATAAGTTTTCAAATAGAAAGGTTGACTTCAAGCTGCAAAAGGTCAATCCACCGTATATAAAGAGTTTACAAGGCAACGTTCTAAATTAAGAACTAGTCGTTAAAGTGAAAACTAAAAAACTAAAAAGCTTAAAAAGCTAACTATGCATCTTTAATAAAGAAGCAATAGTTTCACTTAACGAACTAAAAAAGCTAAAAAGCTAAATGACCATTAATAAATAACTAAATAAAGCTAGTTAAAATATAATTAAATATTTTAATACCCTCCCTTAATGGTCATTCTATCTACTAACTACCCTACTAAAGACACTGCAGGTCTTTTGATCACAAATGGAAAGAACACTCTGTTGAGACATGGACCAGCTAGGACTCGAACCTAGGACCTTCCATACACAATGCCACTTACGAATGCCACTTACTATAAGTATATGACAAACAAGGCACGGTCAAGCAATGCCTTGATCGGTCATGACCAATCAAGACATTACTTGATCGTGTCTTATTGTTAATACTAATAAACTGCATGTTACGTAAATGTCAATCGGTGTGGAGTATAACCGATAATTATCGGTGTTAAACAATCGCTACCACCCGATAGTATATCGGTGGCTGTCAATGTTAACAGCCGATAGTTATCAGTGGGTTAGCCTTGACAACCGATAACTATCGGTGTAGACAAACACACCAATAACTATCGGTGACTAACATAACACTACCCAATATGCATTCAATATATACTATATGCACCCCGATATAATATGCAACCCGATCTAATGCAATCCGATAATATATTAATCGGAGTCATCATTATGTTAGATCGATATTCATCTAGCTACAAGATTCATTAGATAGATGAACATGAGAAATATGCATAGTATGATTTAATCAATAGTTTGGTCATATACAAATATAGAATGATTATCAAGGATGACTCAATTGCTTGATGGTTTTATCATAGTTATCGATATGATAAATGATTGAATGAGAGACTTCATCTATCTCTCATTCAATCATTTATCTTACCGAAGCTATTATGCATTAACACTCCCTCTTAGCTAGGTAAGATGAATGTAGACAATATATTTAAGCATCATAATTTAATTGATAGTAATCATTTTAGTCATTCATGAGAATCATACCATCTAATCATTTGGTACGTAGCATCACCTAAACACGTGATCCTGAAGTTCATCACATCAATCTTGCGATTGATAGAATATCACCTAAGCATGTGATATCAATATTGCCTACACGCAATACTTAAGGATAATCATATGAGAAAGCTTAATTTCTCACCTTATCCTAGTTGTGATAAGTGCACTAACATTTTATACAAATGTTATATCACCTAATCACATGATATGAAGTATCACCTAGACACATGATACAAATGTCCATCACGTCAATCTTGTGATGACAGGATATCACCTAAGCACATGATATTAGTATTGCCTAAACACGCAATACTTAAGGATAATCATATGAGAAAGATTTAAATTCTCATCTTATCCAAGTTGTGGTATGTGCATTAACATTTCATATGAATGTTTTACCACAACACAATCATGGCTTCATCCATGATCCACCAAAGATCCACCATGATAACTGGTTTGGACATTATAAGATCGTCACCTTATAATGTCTCCATACAAGTGTTCATTATCTTGAGAGATCGTCACCTCTTAGATATGAACCCAGGGGATAAAATCCAAAAATGTCCTGTCATGACAAAGAAGTTTACACATTAAACATGCAAATACAAATTGCAAAGCAAATTACCTTTCTATCATACCTAAACCTTTTCTGAAGTGATCAACCTTCACTCTGAAAGAGGTTTGGTCAGAATATCTGCAGTTTGATCTCCAAGGGAAAACCCTCCTACTCGAGGGAGAAACACCCAGCATAAAAATGTCTTCTTTATATATCAAATATGTCTAGCAATAATGCAAGATACGGGCCCAATATATGTTGCTTCACTCCATGAAGCAAATTTCACAAGAGCAAATCTAATTGGCCTTCTTCAAAGGATCGATTTGCTCTAACTAATATATAAACTGCTCTTCACATAAATTGAATGGATCAGAGAATGAGTTTGCATCTTCTATATATATGAGGGAGGCACCCTTTCACAAGGGGTCGGTCCTCAATGACACCATCTGTCTCTTCACAAGGGTGGCCACTACAGCATCAACACTCCCTCTTAGCTAGGGAGGAATCCTTGTTAATAATATAGTCATGAAATGACATCCACCATGGCTACTCCTAGAGAGTGGAACACGATTCATCACGGTACTCAACATGATGACATCCATCATGGCTACTCCCATGTATGAGAATGCATATGAACACAAGTGCCCATCACAGAGTTGCTCAACGTGATGTTTTCATCTCATCATGACGTTCACCATGACTACTCCCAAAGGGTGGAACAAGGGCCTTCACCTCAAACTTCTCCCTCACAGAGAAGAGTGTATTAACAAGGGCTTGCTCCTCAAACTTATCTCTCACAGAGAAGAATGCATTAAGCATATTTTCATGATGGTGTGGCTCCCTCTGAACCTGATATCGACCTTCTGACCTCCTTGTCTAAGGTTGCTTCTGATGAAATGTTAGACTCCCTCTGAATCTGATATCAACCATCTGACCTCCTTGTCTAAGGTTGCTTCTGATGAAATATTAGACTCCCTCTGAATCTGATATCAACCATCTGACCTCCTTGTCTAAGGTTGCTTATGATGAAATGTTAGACTCCCTCTGAATCTGATATCAACCATCTAATTTCCTTGTCTAAGCTTGCTTCTGATGAAATGTTAGACTCCGTCTGAATCTGATATCAACCATCTGATTTCCTTGTTTAAGGTTGCTTCTGATGAAATGTTAGACTCCGTCTGAATCTGATATCAACCATCTGATTTCCTTGTCTAAGGTTGCTTCTGATGAAATGTTAGACTCCGTCTGAATCTGATATCAGCCATCTGACCTCCTCTTCAAAGAATTAGACCGCAAGGACAAACTGTATGGGTTCTTTCTTCTTCGATAAATACTTACCGCCATCAACTCAGTCCTATGACTACAAGCATTGAGTTCATTCTCCCTTGAATGAAATCTCTTATGCTTCTTGGTCTGTCCTTTCTTTATCTCGAAAGATCACCTGCAAAGCATGACTTATAGAACTCTGGCATGTACTTAGCAAATTCATCACTAGTAGCATAAACAAGAGCCCCTATGATCAACATTGCTTCCTCATGGATTGTTGCACTTTTCTAGGCAAATACTTGTTTATAGATGGGAATGCGAAATCTCAGAATCTCTACTAAAGTCCCCTCCATATTCTTCCTGAATTCTTCATCACAAATAGTACTTCAAAAAACTATAGCCTAAGGAGCAACAAGCTCTTCATCACTTTTAACTGCTTTTGTTGTGATTCTAAAGATGTCCTTCATGTAAGGGGCAAGTTTCTCATAGTACGTTGAAGAAATTGAAACAAGATATTCAAATGTAGCTTGTCCTGTGCGAACACCTACTGACAATGTTGATTCACAAATAACACACATAATGTAATTGCATGAATTAATAACTACATATGAAATTCATGATCATTAATCAAACATGGATTACTTATCTCTTTGTTTATTAGTCTTCCTCGCAATCCAACAATTGTTCATTCCTGATTCTTTGCACTTGAAGATTTAGATCTCATTTGATGGTTGCTCTTTGATACACATACCTTTAGTTGTTGTGTTCATCTGACATAACCAGGATCTGTGAGATGTTGAGCCCATATGCCACGCACAGGACACTCAGCAGTATCAATGTGGCATCGATCTTCCTCAATAATCTTCCCAGCCATGCATTCAAATGAAGACCCTTCTCTGCAAATCTGTACATGCTATGAAAGAGAGCATCGAATTGGTTTTGTCTACAGTAAGATCGTCGCTTCTTATGTCGCTCTAATCCATCAGATTTATGTCAGATTGAGATCTTGCCGCCTCCCTTGAACTTTCGTTGTTGATCAATTTTTTATTTTTTATTTTTATTTTTACTTCGGCAATTTGCTCTAGTTTCATAAAGACATTTGTGACTGCATCTTGTCTACATGTAATTGCATCGTATAGAGGTGTCTATTTCCAGTCATCTTGAACGTCTACTTCAGCTCCCTTCTCAAAAGCAAATTAAACGTATTTGTGTGACCCTGCCGAGAAAAAGGGATGAAGAGGAGTCTCTCTATCTTCATATTTGTTTGGAGTATTTTATCAACTGTTTTCCTCCATCGCACTCCTCCAACAAAAAGTCCTACAACTTTTATAACAGATACACCTTACAACATCTAGGGTTGTCAATGCATTATCTATTAATTAGACTGATCCAACCCGAGCTCCACAATCTAATAAACTCATTACTGCCAATATAACATGTCTTGCCTTCTTTTCCAACCGACTAGGAGCATGGCTACCGGCTACAATGATTAGAAGTTTGTTTAGAAGATCATAATTTCCAATCTGGTTGTTGCTCTTCCATATTGCAATCCTTTGCAGTGTCTGCTTGGAACATGGAAGATCATCTCTCCCACATTTTGACGCTACATACTCTATCATCTTTGTAGCACAACTGTATCCGTAACTGTGTTCATGGGGTGTGTGTACTATGTCATCGCCTCTGCAAAAATAGCAGTCGTTGTTGTCTGATAATAACAAGGTACTGCGAACAGGTGTTCATCCAGAGTGCACTGGTTACTCCTGTGATCTTATGGACATTTAGAGATACATATCCGCCATCAAACTTTGACTTGCAACCTTCCTTATTGCCTTGTTTAATTCACATAGAATCACTCCCTCGTGATCCCACAAAGAACTTGGCTCTTAATGTGCAAACTGCAGTTGATTCCCTGAGAGTAGTGTCGATCTCCTTTAATATCCAAATTGCAATAGAATAGGCAATCGGGATATCCAAATCACCACGCTCAAAGAAGTTCCAACCTAGACAAGGAGTTGTCTGATTGTTTCAACAAATCTGATAGGATCTTCAAATCTAATGACGCTACCCATTAGAAGAATTTTGATGTTGAATATATGCTTGTTTGAATTTTCCACAAAATTGAACAGCCTCAGGTTCGATTTAACCTGGCTCTGATACCATGTTGAGACATGGACCAGCTAGGACTCGAACCTAGGACCTTCCATACGCTGCTGGAGTGCTCTACCACTGAGCTACTGGCCCCTCTTGGATCAATCCATCGTCGGTCTGGGTGTGGCTTATTTCCAACACCAACACACTCTGCTGCGGCGGAGATCCTCCCAGGATCTACAAAGTGTTAATGATCAAGAATACCAGAATCAATCCAACCTAAGGTTGGGTAACACAGAAACCTGAAACCACGATTTTGAGGAAAAATCGGCAAACCCTCCAAAACTGAAGTTACAAATCATCATTTTTGTGGGAAAAAAACGGTAAAAAACCCTAAACAAGACCAAAAACCCTGAAACGATTTTTAAGGAAAAAATTGAACAAAACCCTAAAATGTCGCGCGGCAAAACCCCAAACATCACGCGGTAAAACACTAGACATCACGTGGTAAAACATCAAGCATCACAAAGCAAAACACTAGAAATCACGTGGTAAAACAACAATCCCTGATTTTTTAGGAAAAATCAAGCAAAAACCCTCCCATGAGTTTTTGTGAAGAAAATCAGAAAACCCATCTGATGACAAAATCAAAAAGCTAGAAGGCCGACTCCTTCTCTTAAAAATACTCTACAACATGAGCCTGCACTTGCTCCTGAAACCCTCAATGGTTCGACTTCTGATCAGCCAACCTCTTTCTGCAGAATTTTTGGATATGCCCATGTCCACCACAATAGTGACACGTGAAGTTCTTTGTGAACCCTTCCTCAAAGTTGCCTTGTCCAATCTACTGAGTGGACTCATCTTTGCCCTTGTCCTTGGCAGTAAACGCTTGTTCCGCACTGACACTGTTACTACCAAACTGCTACTTCCATCTATCTTGTTGTAAAAGTTTAGTGCAGAGATTAGGAAACTTCAAATCAACACTAGTAGAAGAGATATTGAGCGTGTCAATGAAATGCTCGTAAGATCGAGGTAGGCTTTTCAGCATGACCACTACCATATCCTCTTCCTCCATGGTGCGGCCAATAGCATTCAACTGGTCACGGATCTCTTTGATCTTCGTAAGAAGTGCCTAGATAGATATCTTTTCATCCATCATGATTGAAAATAGCATACTCTTCAAAAAGAAAGCTCGGCTCTTGTCGGATGTTTCATGAAGATCCTTCAAGAGATCCTAGATCTCTTTCGTCGTTTTACCTAATAGCTTGATGAGCATGACAGCCTCTCGAGTGCGCTCATCAAATTTATCCTGGTTTGGACCTGCTGTTGTAGGTCGAGTAGCCTTGGTCAAAACAATCTGATCAAGGCAACAGTGCTCAAAAATCGTAAGCATGTGTCGTTTCCCGGTGTTGTAGTTGCGGCCGTTGAACTTCTGACTATGTTCCAACATGATGTTGGTCAAAGATGCCATCACGAAAACCGAGGTTGAACGTGGTCAACCTAGTGAAGGCACGAGACAGAAGAATCTGATTTAAAAATCAAAGTAGAAGTAGCTGCAAAAATTATCTGAAATCCTGGAGCGAAATTCAAGGAACAAATCCCGATGCACAAATTTCGAGGTTTGCTGAAAACCCCAGAAATTAAATTTCCTATAGATTTGAACCTTAAAATTTTTCAAAAAAAAATCAGAAAAAAATAATATTCTACAAAAAATAATAGCGGTAAAAAAAACTTGGACTTCGAAAAAAAAACTTGGCGAAAAAAATAGGGCACAAGTAGAAAGTCGAGGCGTAGGCAGAATATATAGACCCACACAAAAAAATCGGGCGCAAAAAAATTGAGCCATCGCAAGTAAAATAAAACAATGAAATCACGGGCAGAAAAAAACACGCCGCTCAGCAAAAACCTCGCCAAACAAAACGTGCAGAGAAAATCACGACACCAACAAGAAAATCGCGATCTTAATGCAAGAAAATCGCGAGATAATCGCGGAAAAAAAAATGGCCCCGCCGAAAAACCCTAGCACAAAGTAGTTGAACTCAAAAATCCGTCGTGCAGAAAAATCGCGGAAAAAAAAATGGCCCCACCGAAAAACACTAGCACAAAGTCGCTGAACTCAGAAATCCGTCATGCAGAAAAATTGCGATTTTTAGAGTCGCAAAAATCGCGATTTTGACAGGCGTGGAAACCTCTGTAAAAAAAACACGAACCTTGCAAATAAAAATTCCGAATCCTCCAGAAATCCACGAATCCCTAGCCAGAAATCTCATAACCAGCACAAAAAATTCAGTGCCCAGAAAATAAAACAATTTTTTTTCAGCAAACCCTAAAAAATACACCCAGGAAAAAAACTTTGGAAAATTTCACTATAAAAAATCACTATGATTTTTTTCTAGAATTATAAATTCTCCAAAAAATTTATCCATGCTCTAATACCATGAAAAATTATTGCTCAAAAAATCAGATTATCTATTCAACAATATACAACCGGATATAAAGAGTTTACAAGACGACGTTCTAAATTAAGAACTAGTCGTTAAAGTGAAAACTAAAAAACTAAAAAGCTTAAAAAGCTAACTATGAGTCTTTAATAAAGAAGCAATAGTTTCACTTAATGAACTAAAAAAGCTAAAAAGCTAAATGACCATTAATAAATACCTAAATAAAGCTAATTAAAATATAATTAAATATTCTAATACTATTTGGCCTCCCGAGCTCATATGAAATTAATTAAGTTGCATTGCATAGAAAGGATATGTAGAGTACTGCTGTAGTAATTTACTGAATCAATGCAACACCATTAACTTGCTTTGAACATACTATTTTTTGTATTATAGTTTCAGATTTGCAATGCTCACACAATGTTATAAAAACAATTTTCTCTAATGAAGAGAAAGAAGTTTATATTGCTATTCTGAAACCTTCAAACAGAGACATTTAATTACAGTCTGACCAGAATAATTCAGTAATAAAGACTAATTTTCTGTAGCTGTTTGCCCAGAACTCAACATCCTCTCCAAGACTCCAATATTTCAATTTTCTGTGCTGCCTCTCGTGTCACAAACTAAATAGTTACTGCTGTGTCCTTAATCTAGGATATTTATCAGCTGAATCACCCTAATTTACCTAAAGATCAAACTGGAATGCAGGGAACACACACTTAATGTTTGATGCTCAGCTAAGGCTTTATAGGACCAACAAGGAACTGATTTCTTTTCTCTTTTCAGTGCTGAAGCTTGGAAAGTCCACAACCAAGAAACTCCCAAGTCACACACCCTAGCTTTCACCAAGGGCTCATGCCAAAAATTACAATGCCAAAAATAAATCAAGCAATCTAGTGGCCAGACAAATACTTGAATCTCCAACGCCCAAAAAGACTCACAACTATGGATGCTTCAAAATACCAAAGGAAAAGCTCAGCATAGGCATCCAACTAAATGCACTGGAAGAAACCATACAAAAGTCTCCAACTAAATGCACTGTGAGATACCTAAACAATATCTCCAACAAGTCCCAACTAGGGTAGATCTTCCACCACCAAAACTAATTTCCAAAAAATGGTTTTCATCCTCCAAAGGTTGAGATGAACCATCTCCAGAACCACATAGGGTTTACTCTATCAAAGAGCAAAAAACTAAATAATCTTCAAAATGTTGCAAATGAGCTCCAAAATACCTTTTTATAACACTTCAAAAGTCCAATGCCCTAATTAGGGTTGTGCAAACTTTTCAATATAACTTTATCAACTCCTTATGTCTTCCTATGTTTGCCACCCACATCTAAAAAGCAGTTTATTAAATGATTCAAAACTTTACAACTCCCTATGCGCCACTATAAAGTTAGTTTATTAAATTTAAATAACGTTTAGTTAAATATACAATTTAACTTTAATGCTTTAACATTATTTAAATAAAACCTCAAAACACCATAATGTTGATGGTGTTTTTATGCACTATGCAACACAAAATAAAATATTAAGTATTCTATCCTCTCTTGAACAAAATCCTCCCAAGTGCTAAACTATGTGATCAAATGGGATTACTCCAAGGTTCTAAATGTCAAGTCTTGACGTGCTCTTGAATAGACTCGTGTGTTTGATGTGATATTGCTGGAATCACAAGGGGACTTACGTTGAATCTTGAATGCTTGAACGTTTGAATGCTGTTGGAATGTAAAACTATCTTGACTTAAAAAATATAGCAAAAGAGTAAGGGTTGAGAGAGTTAATCTAATCCTAAGAATGCAAGAGCAATGGACAATATTTGGTAAAACTCAACTAGCGATGGAATGTAAGCTTATGATGTTCAAATCACTACCACAAGCATAGACACCGTCAAGACGATGCATATCAATGAATAAGTAGCAATTGAAGTTAAGCTATGCTAAGATGGATCTAGTTGACTATACAAGGCACTTTACAATCAGCAAAGTGTTAGTAGTATGGATGTACGAATTTCACCATTTGATCATGCACAAAGTTCTTCCATTCATCTAAACAACATGAAAATTAAATGAGAAGTAAAGACCATGCAAATTGTTGAATCAACACACAAATTTCACCATATCTTCAATGAAATTAATATGTTGCTTACAACAAAGTCTTGGCAACAATCTGTGTCTTCTCCTCCTACTCTATTCTAACCATCTACTATTGAACTATTTGCTATTGTTGAACTATTAACCTTTACAAATGAAGTGGAGCCTTATATAGTGCTTTCATTACAATGAGTGGCTAGGATCAAATCGACATCAATGGCCAAGATTGAAAGATAGAAACCCTAATTAGGGTTTGCTACACCCATTACAAAGCATTTAATGCTTGACCAATGATAAAATTACATTTTGTGGAACACATGTCCTTCCTTGAATATTTGACCAAGAGATGATGAGGGTAGGTATCTCGAATTTTGTGCTCCCATGTGGTAGTTATCTGCCTCGTTGGTTCAATTGGGTGCATTGAATCTAGACACCTTATCTTGGACTAATGTGTTTGGATAAGTGATGACTAGGCGCCACCTTCGCTAGCTCATTGTAACTCAGCACAAATGTAGGTGATTAAGGCATATCTCTTGATACTCAACATTTCCAAGCTCAATCATGAATGAGACGCAGGTAGGAGATATTTCCAAATTGCATCATCTTCTAACTTTGATTAACTCTTCTAAAACTATCTCCTGTCTTGATCACCTCCACCCTGCAGCTTCCATCTTGCTATACTGGCAATGATTCTTGGATTTCCGAAGGAAATTCAAGATTATGCAAAATTTCTTCCTTGAGTGCTTGATATTCCTTATACAATGTTATCTTCTTCATGTGGTGGAAATCCTTCATACCAAGCCTGGAGTTTTCTTATGCTCTCATTGATCTCTTCTTTTTGCCTTGTAGTGCTATGTGTTTAATGATGCTATCCTTGTGTTGCCCTTGCTACTTGCCCGTCCTCTATGCCTTGAATTGCCCACTTGCATGTGAGTGATGTTCCTTCCACGCCTTGAAGTCTTGACCTTCTTCACATTCATTTGCATGTTCATCCCCTTTGCATCAAACATGGAAACAAACATAATTTGAATCAAAACATTGTAAAAAGTACTTAATCAAGCTTCTCACTACCTTTTCTAAATCTGGAAATGAATTTTCTAATCATGGAAACATCTGATTTTAAGTCTGATTTCCCTTCTTTTGACCTAATCTCATCAATTTGAGTCTGATTTTGTGTCTCAGGCCTGGTTTATGTCTGATTTCTCACTTTTATATGTCTGATTGGATAGGTTTCAAGTCTGAGACATACCTGATCTGCATTGGTTTCAGGTGGCAAAGGAACTTCGTGGATCTCATAGGGCAAAGGAAGTGATATCAGCTTGGTCAAGGTTTTGCTAGGTCATTGACAATGCTAGGAGTATGAGTATAAACTGTTCATTTAGCACTTCAAGGACCTTCTACTCATTCTCAGCAACCTCACTGACCTTAAGACAACAATAACATCCAAAACTGTAAGCAATTTCTTCAACCAGCATTCAACTCATCAAAACAGGAACATATCCTGGCTGATTGGACTTTTAGGGAGGCATTGACAATGATGGCAAGGACACCCCCCAATGATTTGACACTATCAAATGTGAGTTTTGTACCTTGTAAAACGTGCCTTGGAGACAAAAATGACACTTTTTAGGCAAAAAATTGTAGGGGTCGTCACATATTTTAGAATCCAAAAATGAGGACAACAAAAGAAAACTCAACCGAAAGTGATTTTCAACACACTAAAAAGAAAACTCAACACATCCACAAGTGCTAGTAAGGACCAAGTGCATACTTAAGAAATTGATGTCTCCTCTAGTGAACCCTTGAAGCCTAACCATGAAAGCTTCAACAACATTGGAGTATGGAACAAATGTTGTCCTCAATTCCAACTCCCAAAATGGACTAGTATGAGAGGGTTATTATTATTCAACCCAAGGAAAAGGTTATCAAGCATGCAATCACCACATTCTGGTCCTTCTTTCTCCCCTACTTCATGAGTAACAAGTCTGAAATCTTCACTCCTTGTTGTTGTAATGAAACCTTGGACGGCTACTAAACTGTGTTTAGACAACATCTTGATGCCAAAGATGTTGAAATCATCCTGATTCAACACTTCCCGAGTAGAGTCTTCATCCTCAACACCACTTATGCATTCAATATCAAGCAGCCTCGGAAGATTACTATTCACAAAACGTGGCGCATCCTCATGGTTTGACATCACATCATTCATACACTGGAAACCATACTCAATCTCATGTTCGACCACTTTACCACATGTTTTATCATCCATCACGAAGAGAGGGTTTTCATAACTTTCCTCAATACCCACTGCAAAGAGAGGGTTATCAAGAACTTGGAAGCCATTCCTTTCCTCTTGCTCACTTCAATGTTGCTGATCCGAATCTGCACATGCAACTTTTGTTTTTCTTGTGAAGTTCTCAAGATCAAACTCTTCTCAAAGACTATCAAGCTGACCAATTGTTTGCTCGATTTCTTCAGCTCTTCGTGCATTCTCTTGCTCCCTAAAAAGTTTGAAATCAGCAAACTGATCTTCTACCTCCATTAGAACCAACTGAGTATTTTCTAACATGTCCTTTGTTGACTCAAGCTTAAGAGTAAGCTCTTCAACTTTCCTCTCTTTTCCTTGGAAAGCACTAAGGATCTTCTTTGCAAATTCGATGGCATAATCACAATCTATGATCAATTGTATGCACTCTAATTTCAATGTCTCCAAAGAGTCTTTGATTAGTTGCAGATTAGGGAGAGCAATTTCATCCTTGACTACTTTCGGTCTCTCTTCAATTTGAGCCTTCCAATAGAGTTCTTCTATCAAACTATGTGTACGGTCAAACCTAGATAGAACTTGCACCTCATTCTCAAAGGACCTCATGAATTTATCCTTCCACTCGTGAACATGCAAAGGTGGTGTATTGGTGATTGGCTGTAACTGAAAATCAGAACTTTGTTTCTTGTCTTCTCTGACCTCAAAGCTAATCCAAGACTCCTTTTCTTCACCACCCACTAGCTGCAATTGCTCAATATCATAAAGAGGATCAAATTCTACTAAATCTTCAAGTTTTTGCTTACCACCAACTTCATGAATAGGTAAATCAGATTTGTATTTTAGAACCTCTTTAAACCTTCCATCATCAAGAACCATATGGTCCTCTAGCTCTACAACACAATCTATTTGTTGAGCCTCATCGAGATCAAAGGGAAATTCATCCCACACGGTTTCCTCGTCGTCCTTACCTGCCTTCACACCTGGATCCCAAATGCTAAAAGGTCAATTACTTTGTTCAGTTAAAAGGTGCTCACCATAGCTCCGAGTATTATCCAAATCTAGTGGTCTACCATAAGGGTAACCAATTATTTCATAATGTGAACATAGATCAACAACAGGCTGAAAACCAAACTCCAACTTAGTTCTTGAATTTTCTCTTGGTTTCCACACATTGCTATTCTCACCAAGAGCAATGCTAGAACCAAGTGATGTTCCATCTTCCCACTCAAAAAGTGGATTGTCATATGTCTTTTCTATACCCATCTCAAACAATGGGTTATCATTGGAAACCACAAATTGTATTTCCAAAGAAAGTGAACTGTTGCTATGATGAATACCAAAATTAGAATCTCTGTCATACCTTTCAGCAGTGATTCCATGGCTGCCCCAAGTCTCATGTACCTCCTCTTCAAAGCTTGTCTCATCATCATTATACTCAACAAATCCCAAGCTAAGGTTTGATTCCTTGCCAAGATGAAGTGAAGGTGATGAAGAATTACTAGACTCAATTAGAGGAGAATCCAGTGAATTCATACCTCCTTGTGGCTGATCTATCATAGCTGGTTCTATAATCTCAATGACAGTATCTTTTTCAATCTTCATCTGCTCTTCCCTGGAAGTATATGAGTGCATTCAACACCGTCACTAGCTCCATAAGAAACATTAAGGAACTCATCATGCACAACCTTATCTACTGGTTTTTCTTCTTCTTGAATGAAAAACTCATCAATGGTAGGTGCATGCATGTCATAGGAATCATCATCAACATTCTCAAACTCCTCACTTGAATTTTTTCTTTTCTCTTCTCGATTAAACAACGTAAGAGCTATCATATGGTATTTTTTCTTTGCAAACTCACTCTCGTAGCATAATTTTGAATGGTGGTTCATGAAACAATTGAAAGGTAATTCTTCCTTAATAACTTGAGGAAGTGTATCATATTCCTCAAACGTGCCAAGAATTTCTTCTCTAATCTTCTGCTCATATGAACCCATTATTAAATTCTGAATTTCTACTGAAAGCACAGGATGGCAAGAATAACTGATTTCAATCACTCATGGAGAAATTAATCAACTGAACTCACAGGCTGGCAGAAAAACCAGCTCTGATACCACTGAAATGTCCCCCTTAGTTTTTTTCAATTTTTCAACACAATAATTTCACCCATTAGCGTTAGCAAGATGAAATTCTGAGAGCAATACATATTGGCAGTTAGACCAGCCACTTCCACTTTTTCAGTGGGTCAAACGTTACAATCCAGAAGAAGTAGTTGTTAGTACTACTAATTACTAATTAGCTTTACAATAAAGAGCATGAGATTTTAGATTAAGAACATCATTGTCCATCGCTGCAAATGATAATATAAGCACTCCCAAAACCAACACAGACCAACCACACCAAGAACACACTCCACACTATCAATTTTCAGATTCTGATATGCAAACCACATGCTGAAAAAACGCAAACCAGCAACCTAAAACTCACCAAAATGCTCACAACTTTGCCCACACTCAACGGAATGACCCCAAATCAAATGCAAACGAAAGCTAGAAGATAGGCGATGAAGCTAGGACTGATAAAACGCATCAAACAGATCCCAAACTTTTTTGTACGCATCCCAAGGCAATTACAGTAGGGTACTGTTGTGAGGTATTCACACATCGGCCCATTGCAAATGGGGACCCCCACTTTTCGCTTTCTAGGGTTAGTCCTTTTGCTCAGTCCCAAGTTGTCTTAGAGTCTTTGCTATTAGTCTTTGCATTTAAGGGCTAGAGTTTCTTAAGTAGCCAGAAGGTTCGTCAAGTCAGGTGAAAGGACTAAGTCAAGAGTCTTTCTTAAGGACATGAGACCCATGTACCTTCCAAAGGTCATTGAGCAAATTTCCCATCTATTTCATGTCCTTGCCAAGGTCTTAGGGCGATAATTTTACTAAGGTGGTATACCTCATCAAGGTCCTAGAGCGAAACATCTAAGTCTTGTCCTTGCTCAGGCCTTGGAGCGAGCTTTTGATTTAGGTCCCGTCCTTCCAGAGGTCACAGAGCGAATTTCCTATATAGGTATTCTTGAGAGGCCGAATTCATGATGTTTTCATATGAAGAGGTTGAGGATTTGAGTTGATGCAAAAGGAAGGGGTGAATTTCATGTCCTTAGGATGATTTGCCAAAATCTTGTCATAAAGGTCATGTCCTTAGCAAGGTCCTTGAGCGAATTTTATCTTGACCTTGTCCTTACCTTGGTCTTAGAGCAAATTCACCTCTCGACTTTGTCCTTGAAAGGTCTTTGAGCGAAAATGATATATAGGTCCTATCCTTGGAAGGGACATTGGGTGACGTTGTTCTCCTTGCTGATGGTTGACCGAACTTAGAAGGATTTGGAGAGAGTTTGTTATGCCTTGCCTTGGTTTTGGAACGAAATTAAGCATTTGATTATGTCCTTAGAAGGGTCCAAGAGCGATTTGAACTTGTTCTTAGCAAGGTCGGAGAGCAAAGTTTTGTTATAGGTCCTGTCCTTAGGAAGGACACAAAGCGAAATGTATTATCTGTCTTGTCCTTGAGAAGGACAATGAGCGAATTTGTCATCTAGGGCTTGTCCTTAGAGAGGACTTAGAGCGAAAATATTTATATTTTGAAGCAGAGCCTAGCATTTCATAACCCACACATTTAAAATTGATTTGTACAGTTTTCCTACAAGCCTTTAGTCACACTTATTCGAGTCTCTCCTTTAATTTAGACCATACACATTCTTATAAGTTTCAAATCTCACTACATTGTATAAGCTTGCTCTGTTGTCTTAATTAAATGCATTGGAATCCAAACTAGAGGCCAAAAGACCCCATTCAACCCAAGACTAGTTATTTTGATCTTATATACATATAATATACTCTTTACATGTACGATTCCCACACGTCCAAGGAATTCAATATATTTTTGAAAATTAGACCCTCTGCACTGCCCACTACAACAAAAGCAACCTAACTTATAATAGTTTCAACATAATAACAATCACAAGACATCTGTCTCTTCAGCAAAGTACATTCTATAAACCTCAAGATTTCTGAGGTAACTGCAATTATTATAGAAAATACGGTATTTACCAATATAATCCCAACTGGCAGAGCATAAAGGGTTGTTTAGCCTGTTTATGATGTATGTTTCCACACAATGACCATTTGTTGTAATCATTTATTATGATTATAAATTGGATTTCAGAACAAATATCATAACCATTCACAAAAAAATCTGACTTTAGCATAAGCATTCCATCATTATTAGGCTGAGGAAAGAAAATTGTGACGTACAGATAAACATAAAACAGACAAACCAATGACTAAAGCACTCACCCCCACACTCTGACCTTGTGGAATCAACAACGACCCCATTTTCAGTTCGTGTTGTGCAGTGGAATAGAATCTGCAGTACAAGCCAAAAACAAGATCTGAAGCTAGAATAGAAATATTTGTAATTTATTTGTCCTAAACTTTTAAGATCAATTGTGCGGCACCTTTATAGAATTAGAGAGAAGTATTGGAAGATCAAGTATAAGCAAGACTGATAAAACCATCTTATAACTAATCAGCATATAGCATCATCTCCCATTGCTGTCTACGTGACTAAATTGGGAGCTGCATCTGACAACATCACTGAGGCGCCAGCTTTACTCCAGGTTTAACACAATGTTATGGCATCATTACACATGGAAGCCAATTCATATATCATAAGCTCTCAATAAATATCAGATCTAATGTATCTTCATTAGAAAGTACTACCATTAAAGTAGTAAGTAATAAATCTAGTAAGTTCTAAGAAAATATAACTTTGCCACAATTTAAGGTCAGCGAATTGCTTGGCAGATAAAAAATCTAAGGTTGGGTTTGAACTCCAATACACCAAGGGAGGAAAGGTGATGGGTTCCTCTTAAAATCCCTTTTATTAAGCTAGTTACTGATGATGCGTCTAGGAACAATCTTTCCCGAGCCAGACTAACATAAATTTTGCAAAACTCAGAACAAAAGTGAAAGAATGGTTTTTCAAGCATATAGGCATTGCCTCAAGTAACATGGTAGATGCACTTAAAATCAAACAAGGGAAACAGAAGTCCTGCAATCTCTTCATTCTTCACCTTATCCTGGATGTTGATTCCGAACTCATCATTGGTAGTACAAGTGCAACACTTAATGAGAATCCAAATATTGCACTGTGATGGCATAGTTAAGGGCATAAAAATGGAAGCATTCATGATCAATGATGTTACATTTAAACATGTTGAAATGTGTTAGGAACTATTAGCATTTTAATTTGTCTCTTTCGAGATAAAACTGAATAGTATGTACAGGAAAATTGTTCTTCAAATTATATGGAGAAGCTCCTTGAGACATAACTAAACCTAAAACTGACAAAATTTACAAGTATGCACACCATACATGATTTTGATGGGGTCTTTGCATTTAATGTGAAGATCTAACTGACTAAAACTTTTCCCTAAATGGAAGACCAGACTATCAGCAAGTCTTATGGCAAGATATTCAAATTAAGGAGGATAACAAATATGACATCCTATTGGTTAAAGTCAATATCAGTAGTTGCTTGTAAACAAAGATTCAAATGGAAGACACCAACGGATGTTGACTATTGGCTAAATCAAAGACCAATATTCTACATCAATGAGCAATGATTAAACCAAAAAAGCTCATCATGATTCCATGAAGGAAATAGTTAAATTGCTTCAAAGCTACAATTTAAATAGACAGTTTGCTAAAACAAAGTTTGACTAAAAATAATCTGCTTTTGATTTACTGCAAGCAATTACAACAAAGAGTTAACAATAACTCAACAGTATTGACAATGTCTACAACATATGCTTAATGTTAGCTATCCTTCACTCAAAAAAACACAATGACTTGACTTCCAATTTCAAATACTATCCTTGCCACATAAGCATGCATTCTGTAATGTCCCCTTCCGAGGAGCAATCAGAGATGACCCATTTAGCCTATTTGATTCCCATAGGCTAATTTTGTGATATCAGGGAATAAATTAAAATTAATTGATTAAAGTTGTCAAATAAAGTAATTTTTACAGATTAATTTAAATAATTTAATAGTGACTTAAGTGAAACTAAAGAGAAATATTAAACGTCGCTTTAAAAGGTACTTTAATGAAATATTTTAAGCAGGAATTTGAAAAGCCCTTCAAGAATGTTCTGCGGAAAATATAAAATGAAGAATTGGGAGCTGATTTGGACATAATTGTTTATTTTTCTCTATTGTGGATTTGGAGCTTCTTGTTGGAGCAAACCCTAGGACAAAAACCGTAAGGGAAACAAGTTTTGATGGTTAGATAATCTTCTGTAGTTGATTGCGGGTGGAATCATATAGGTTTCATGCTTGGATTGGGATGGTTTGTGAAATGTTGCGGGCATGACAAATTGTCAGAGCATTGCTACATTTACAACAAAGACAAAGTTAGTTGTTTGGTCATTAGATTACATATTGGTGGGGCGATTGGGGCTTCATATCTAGTTGACTATCATTCAGAGAGTTGGGTGTTGGAGATATCGAGTTTGGGCAACAGAAGGGTTTCAGCCTATGAAACACGGGGCCATGTCCACAGGATTTTCTACCCCTATCCCCACACCGAGGATGTCCTAAGGATAGGGGACAGCTTGGGGACATTTCCCAACTGTCCCCAAAAAATTTCAAATGCCCGAAAATAACTGAAAATGGTAGGGCAGCCAAGCAACAAGGTGGGGATGGTCTGTTGTCCCCAATTCACGACAAGGATGCTTGGGATGTCCCTCAATAGTCTCAGGGACAGCCAGTAATCCCCTATTTTCCAGCAGCAAAGAAAATTTTTTAAAATGACCAAAATTACACATTTTTTATTGCTCTTTGTGGCCCCCACGCCTCTCTAACCCTACCATGACAACACAAAACACTTCATTCATAGCATTTGACTTCATTTTTACATGAAAAAAAAATTCCAGCCAAGTTAGAAAGACAAAGCAGTAGGGTCTAAAGGTGTTGTTAGAAAAAGAAGGCATTGATTGGCAACAAAGGAGAGGAGTGAGGTAGCAACCAGCAAGAGAAGTGAAAGAGGTATTTTAATCTTCTATTTGTAAATACCTCTTCTATTTGTTCTCTTTTTTTCAATATTTTTCAAAGTTTAAAAGATGAAATGTACGATTCTATGTTTTTTATAAATTTTCAGTTTCCAAGTACCAAAACAAAACAAAATGAGCAGTAGTAGTGAGAGTAGTGGGCATGATGGAAGAGAAGAAGAAAATGAAAACCAACTTGGGGATTCATTAGGGTGTGGAAGTGGTATGAGTGAGGGGGGACAGCCTCAAAAAAATCCATTTGAATGCCCTTCTAAAGCTCTTAAAAAACATGCAAAAGACCCCTTTAATTCTAAAAAACCTCTTCTTCAATTGGTGACAGTTGTAGACAATGAGAAAAAGAAAAATTTAAGGGGTAGTGGATTGTAGTTGTGTCACATTTGTAAAGATCATTTTAATGGGAGCTACACAAGAGTGTATTCTCATCTATTGGATTTTACAAACCAAGGGGTGAAGGTTTATAAAGAGATAAAGCACATTGAGAGGGCTATTATAAATTGCACATAAAAGCAGAATCAAAGCCTACAGGGTTCTCAATGTGTAATGTCCCTGTTTTTTACACCTTCCAATTCTACTAGTCTTTGGTCCTTGGAGAACACTACTATTTATAGTAAGTTCTAGCATGGCACCAATCTTTATGGGTTTTTTGGGTGAGTTCTGCTTGGTCCACAAAGAAAACTGTTATTTATAGTAAGTGCTTGCATGGCACCAATTTTTTTGGCTTTTTCTAGATTTGTTTTGTTTGGTTCCTAGAGAATATTGCTACTTATAGTAAGTGGTTGCATGGCACCAACCATTTTGGGTCTTTCTAGGTTTGTTCTCTTTGGTCTTCAAAGCGCTAATATTAATAGTATGAGATCGTGTCTGCATCAATTATCTTCCGACAGCTTCAATTGGTTTAAATAGTGTTACTATTTTGGGACAGTCAATGATTACATTGATAATGATATCTTGGCAACTTTGGTGTTTTAGTGTTTTATTTAAATAAAGGTAAAGCATTAAATTGTATATTTAACTTAATGTTATTTAAATTTGATAAAGTGACTATATATCGATGCCTTGGGAGTTATACGGTTTTAAAATTATTTAATAAAGTGCTTTTTAGATGGAGCGCCAACATAGATAAACATAAGGAGTTGATTAAGTTAAATTAAAAGGTTTGCACAACCCTAATTAGAACACTGAGCTTGGAGGTGTTGTAAAAATATTTTTTGAAGCTCATTTGTTATGTAGAAGATTATTCAGTTTTTTACTCTCTGATAGAGAAACCTACGTGGTTCTGTAGATGGTTCATCTCAACCTTTGGAGGACGAAAACCTCTTTTGGAAATCAATTTCAGTGGTGGAAGATCTACCCTCATTGGGATTTGTTGGAGATATTGATCAGACATTTCACAGTGCATTCAAAGATTTGTAGTTATCATTTGTGAGGTTTTCTTTTAATGACAGGTTTGCAGGATTCGGGAAGAAATTGCTTAATCTTTGGAAGAATTCAGAGGAGACAAGTGATATTATTTCTTTGGCATGGGTTAACCTCAAATTCGGCGTGGGATTTGTATCTTATATTCTTGACGTGGGAACATTATTGCCTCTGGCATGGCATGGTTTAAATAATCAGCAAAAGACAAATATGCCATTTATTCCTCTTAAGGTGGATGCAAGGGTTTGAGATCCTCAAGGTTTTCTACTCACTGAATGAAGGCTTTTTCTGTGGTGTCATGGGAGTGTTAGAAGAGTTAAGGTAGTGTGTGAGGATTAGCATCAGATTTAGAAGATCAATAAACAAGTGTTCTAGGGACGTTGAAAGTCATTCTCTGCAGTCTTAATCTTTATGCTGGTCAAACCTCAGGCCTTAGCTGGGTGTGAAGGAGAAGGTAGATTATAGGAAACTTGGGATTCAAATCTGATCAGCAGTGTTGTGGAAGTGAATTAAATCACAAAAGAGATCCATGAAGGAAGCTTCAGTGATTTCTTTAAGTCCTGGTAGAACAATACACAGCACCCTAATCCATCGTAATCATGTTTGAAGATCTAAATGCCGTACATAAACGATTCCAGTGATTGTTAACATCAAAATTTGCACTCAGCAAGTACAGGTCAGAAATAGAACTTTGCCACTGTTTACTGTAGCAGCTTTCCATTTAATAGTGTTTTTATAAATCTGAAAAAACAAAATGATAGAATTGTGATTAAAATATATATATACATCGCTCATTGATCTGAAATCTTTGCAATCTGAAACTTATACACACACACACATATATATATATATATGCAAGTACAGGTCAGAAATAGAACTTTGCCACTGTTTACTGTAGCAGCTTTCCATTTAATAGTGTTTCTATAAATCTGAAAAAACAAAATGATAGAATTGTGATTAAAGGTTTGTTGTGATATATATATATATACATCGCTCATTGATCTGAAATCTTTGCAATCTGAAACTTATACACACACATATATATATATATGCATCGTTCATTGACCTGAAATCTTTGCAATCTGAAACTTATAGAATCTGCAAATAAAAAAGGGAAACATCTCCATAGCATACAAACTGAAACCATTCCCAAAATCAATCAAGCAAACTGTTTGATAAAATGTCATCGTAAAGAATGCAATCAGTTTGGTTGCCAATTGTTTGACAAATTACCTTCATAGCTGAGTTGGTGAAAGAAGTGCAAAATTTTAGTAGCAACAGGGGTGGCATCTTACACCAATCAACTATGCATATGCCCTCTATGTTTGGTAGTATTAGTGGTAGTGCCAGTGCTAGTGGTGATATTCATGTTTCCATGAGAGGGAAGAGGAAGACTATTTCTAGTGAGCAGCCAAATATAGTTTCAAGTTTGCTCAATGTGCATGCATGAGATGTGGTAGAGCACTCTACCTCAAGATGTGGCAGAGTACCTCATTCACCCCCATGGACAACATAAACTATGCACTACACTCTTGACAAAGAATATTCCAAGGTAGGTGTGATGATGGAGGACATAAGACAGTCTTGGATTAGGACGGGCTGCTCTATTGTCATGGGTGGGCGGACCAATATGTAATGTCCCCACTTTGAAATAGGATTTAATAATAAATAAAAAACAAAAGAATAAAAATAACATTTAAATTAAAATAGAAAATTAAATATAATTAAAATTTAACTAAGTTAATGAATGGTCAAAAGGCATGAAATGAAAAGTTGTGACTCCTTTGAAAATGAGATATAAAAGGGAGAAGAGAACCTCATTTGAAGGGGGAGATGGAGGAAAAAAGAGAGATGGAGCATGTGAATCAAGGAAGAGTCAATGGAAGAAGGAAAGGGAAGCAAATAAGGAAGTGACTCTTCCAAAGAAGGGCAGAAATTATGAAAGGTTGTGACTCTTTCGAAGGGTGGTGATTATGAAAAGTTGTGACTCTTTCGAAGGGCAGGTATGTTGAAGGGGTGTGACTTCTCCCTCACAATGGAAGATATAAGGAGAAGAGGGTCTCAGAGGAGGGGAGGAAAAGAGAACAATTGAGAAAGAATATATTATTTTAAAAGGTATCAATGAAGGGTGGTGAGCCAATTCTAATGAAGTGTGGTGACCCAAGTCTTATGAAAGGTGGTGACCCTTTTACCCATAAAGTATAAAAGAGATCATTCCAATTATTCAATGATCACTTATCAATCATCATTCCAATCATTCAAATCAAGCAACAATCAATCAGCAAATCATTCTATCAAATCAGCATACATTCAATCATCATTAAACAATATATCAAACCAGCCTTCATTACATTATCACTCACCAATATCTCAAATCATACAATCAAAGGAATTCATTCAATCAATCAATTATTCATCAATCATTCAATCATTGAAGGGATAGAAACTGGATAATTACTAAGATATTGACACTCAGCGCGCGATCATATATTCTGGTTGTGGTATGGTTTTACATATACAATACAGTAACTATGTTTATATCTGCATTCTTCTAATTAACATATACTGCTGCTTATGATTATTCAACATAACATAATGTTTCTGTATACCTATTCCTGCATATTTATAACAAATCATATGCTGCAGATAAGATTGTTTGTGTATGTTCTGAATATAAATCTGATTAGAGACATTCTGTAGTTAATTCATTTTGTTTGAGAGTTGTGTATGTCTTCTGATGTTCTGAGTATCTTTCAGCCATGATAAACGATGAGGAGCTTATAGGTAGGGGGAACAGTGTTGGGGTCACCCCTAAGCATGCCACATGCATGGCCGGGTCCACATGAGGCCAAAGGGGGGCGAAGGCGCTCTGCCTTTGGGCTTAGGAGGGTTAGACTTAGGGCACCCTATTGGGGTAAATCCTTATCCTCTCTACCATGGTGATGGATGGAATCATGTGAATGGGAGAAGGTGGCTTGATTGAGGGGAAACAGTTCTAAAGACACCCTATCAAGTTACCCATCCTAGCTTGCTATTATTGGGGTTCCTTTAGTTAGTTAAGTAACCTTGTAATCAATTAGTAAGTTATGATCTATGATCTTGATCTCTACATTTACAGTTGTTTGTAATTGTAAATTGCCTTATGTTTCATCATAATCAGTCATTCTTTACTTTATGTATCATAATAGTTAGTTGTTTGTAATTATTATTCACTTATATAATATGATTTGTAGGTTATTTTCTAACTTGTTTGTAGGTTTTTCCTTTTAAGGAGATAAAGGTACTCCCCCTCTAACCCTCCCTTATTGGCTGGGAATTGTAATCTAGGGCAAACTAGGGCATTTTACAAAAGGGGACATTACACAATATTAGATATCGGCCACATTTTCAAGCTTCTTGGTATGCCACATTTCATCACAAGTGATCAAGATCCTACCTTCACAAACAACTTTTGACAAAGATTTATGTATGTTACAAGGCACTCAATTTAACATCAGTATAAGCTATCATCCTTAGACTGAAGGCCAAATGGAGACTATTAATAAATGCTTAGAAACATTAATAAAACGTATTATGTCAAACTAGAAAGCACAGTATGAACCCAATGGTTTTCACTAGCAAAATGGTGGTACAATACAATTTATCATAGTGCTTCCAAGGTGACCTTCTATGAGGCTCTCTATGATCATCTCCAATCTTCTTTGGCTTCACATGTTCCAAGTTCTTCGGGGTCTCGGTTATCGTTGATGAATGCAATTGCCAACAACAACTAGATGGAGAATATTTGCAACAATAATATAGAAAATGTGCTCAACTTCAGGAGGCAATGTCCGAATACTCCTCCAAGGTGAGGATATGTGATTTTTAAGGGGTAAGTGTGCCCTATCTTTGAGGTGCCTTTGTTGGCTATGTTCCAACCTGTGGGATGCTGGGAGCATTTCAATGCACCTTTATCTTTATAATGCCTTCTCTTCTCTTACATTTGGGCGGTCTCCTTGCTGGGTTCTGTTGGTGTTGCTGCAGCTCAGCAGTATGAAATAACACGTTCTTATGGTAGGGACCCTTGCTGAGCCAACCGTCATGCCCATTCAGGGGCCATTACTGCTTTTATTATTGCTGTTACAATGTTTTACAAGTGCAAGAGGTTTTTTTGGCCAATTTGATGTGGGAATCAGTTAAGAATGGTTACCCTGCTGACTAAGTGTTCATCGTCTACAGTCGTTTTCCCACTCATTGTACCCTTTCAGTAATATAAACTTCTCTATTTACCCTTTGAATTTCTATTTATGTCAAACAATTATTTGGTTTACAGCAAATTCAATATATCCTATACTCACGTGACGAGATGAAAGAGGTGAATGATGAGATAGCATTTGCTAGGGGCGAGGACTTTATAAGAATTGATGTAATGGGCTGCTTATTGTGTTAATAATTGTTTCATATTCAGTTCGTGCGATGCAGCTGTTCCTGTGTGTAGATGGTAAGAATTTATGAAAAACTGTATTTTTTTTGTTTGCATTAACATTTTACATAGTGAATCGTCATTAAGATGCAAACATTGTGTATTGAACGATTAGCAATGTTTGGGATATAAATATATGGTGAAACTGAAAAGAGAGATGTGCGTGGTAAACGGAAATGCACACCTGGTCTCCCTCTTGAGGATGTGCTGAACCACCACCGGGTCTAATTACAGCTTTCATCACGCTGCCTGGCGCGATCTCTTTTTTCCTGTTTCATCAAATTATCAAATTTTACGACAAGATAAATAAGTATGTACAATCCTTATGGGTATTGGATGGGTGATCACCTTCTCTCACTGGCTTTTGCCATCAGTTTCAATTCCCTCTACGGCTGCCTCAAATTCCAGTGTTGGGTGATGTTAGCTTGCTTCAATAACCAATCATCCAAAGTTCGCAGCATTCGTCTTCCCTCAACTTCCTGTTTTGCTCTGCAGGCTAAACAAATGTCTACGCATTCAAACAAAAAAATGGATTGTACCTTTTTATTAGGATAAACACAAATACAACAGGCGTAGATTAAAAAAAATAGACCCAGTAGCCGCCCATGTTATAATGACTCTTGCTCACTCAATTTTTCAATTATTAATTTTAAAAAATTCAAAAAATTACATGTATTAATAGCTGTTTATTAGTATTTTTAATAGTTAAGGTTTGTAAATTTTAAGTGAAGGAGTTGTACAACTTTATTGGTATTCATAGCCTATAAGACGTTTATACATAAGTAATTTTTGAAGTAGTTGTAATGTTTATTGGAACATCTTTAAATAGGTATGAGGCGACACACCCTTGTTTACATAACAAATTTCTGAGCAGTTGTCTTTGCTAGCTATAAGTAGTCAAATTGCATGTAATGTTGAAATCGGATGTACTATTTGGGATATGTAGATACACAAAGTTAGCTATAATGGGTACCGGTGCTCTTCCCCTAATTGTATGGGAATAAAAAGTTTCCTATACTTTTGATCTAGGATAAATCAATTAATCTAATAATTAACAATATTAAATCTGCAATCGAGAGTTTAGACTAATAATTTAGTAGCTAAATATTTAATAAGAGTTTCACATATCTATATTTTGATTGTTGATATATGTTTGTAGTTAATTGTTAAGATTTTTTGTGACAAGAAGTATTATTAGATTTTAAAATATAATTAAATATAAATATATTTTAATTGTTAGTGAGTGTTTACAATTATTTGTTGGAATCTCCAAGATAAAACTAAGTATTAGATTATCAAATGTGATTACAATTGATGTAAAATTGACTACAATATATGTCTAGATCATAATCACCTGGATGGCTTTGATCTAAAAATGTGTAGCATAAATTCATTATTGTACAATCTTGATCTACTATGTAGAAAGCTAAAAGAAGAATATTCAACTCATGTTTGCAAGTGTAGCCTCGAAACTTGTCCTAACAATCTTCATAAATAAAGTTAAATATGATATCTAGAAAATATGGTCTCATGAGCATTGTTATTAGAGTTTGTTATTGAGTGGGGGGATTTGTGTCTTGTCTTAATTACAATCATGTCTTGTATCAATTTAATGATACAAGATTGAAGACATGCTAAGCAGTCATGCAAAGATGTTTGATGCTAAATATTAATGTTAAGGATATAATGAATGTGTGTGTTTGTATGATCTTTGTTATTGTTTACTTAGTGATTTATCTCTTTCATTCTTTACATTATTTAAAATTATTTAAGACTCTCCTTTATATAGAACCTCAAATGCTTGAGTCAAGCTCAAATAGTGGGCATGCTAACAAGATATATTTGCTTAAGACCCTAAAAATTTAGCACAAAAGGTGGGAAAATGTACTTTAAATTTTGAGGTTAAGGCCGCACATGCACAATGTCATTTTTGTTTTTGCAGTCTTTATTTAGGAAGATAAACATTATAGGATAGGGTCAAAACATATTTTATGGCTTAAGAAATGAGGTATGAGGTGATGAAAGGTGGGTTTGGGTTAGCATATGCACAAATAATGCTAAATTTGGTATTAAAATACATATCTAGCAGAGATTCCAAAGCAAGTCCTAAATGAGTAGAGGAAAAGGGTGAGGATGTGTTGTTCTCCTCTATATTTGGGTGAAAGCCTAAAGTTGTGTCATGCTTTGGGTCAACAAAATAGTTTCAAGTGAAACAATTTGGTTCAAATAGTACTTGACGCTTACATGGCACAAAAAGTTTTAAGAAAAACCCTTTTTTCTTGAAATAGTTAAATTGATATAATATAATTTTAAAATTCAAAGTAGATTTAATTTGCACGCAAGGTTTTGAAGAATATTTTTTCACTAAAGAGTTTCAATCAAAACTCTTTCATCTAAAACTATCTACGTGGCAACTTGATCCTTCTTTTGAGTCAAATTCAACAAAAAAAAAACTTCAACTCCAAATTTCTCCAAACAGTGATATATTGAGCTCATCCAACTCACTAAGAGCGATACTTATACCTGCATGATTATAAATGATTATGAAGAGCAGTACCCCAACAAGGAATGACAATGACTGGACAAATTCACACATTCCATATGACATAGAATTAAGCCATGCCATTTCAAATAATTTTGCAGAGGAAATAGGTGTTACCTACTTAGTATTGTTCAAAGAATTGAGGAAAATGCAACTTAGCCAAAATTGGCAATGCATCGAACTTAACTAATTTCAATACTCAGCACTGAAAATATAAGTTTAAGTTCATGATGAAGCCTAACGGTTAGGCCTTCATTCTCGTTTTTTATGCCCTTGTACAATATGTGTGCAGAGCACACAAAGGCCAAGCTTAAACCAGTAAGAATCCATCAATGGGGGCAATGGAATTGTTTTTATCAATCGACAGTAATAATCCCCTTCAAAGCAATAACAACAACTAGAAGAAGAAAAATAAGTTTTTGTTCGATTTTGTTGCTCTGTAAACCCATTTTCTCTGGAAGTTTAGCTTGCTCCACTTTGTTGCTCTATATTTTATTTGTAAACCAATTTTCTATGGAGGTTTAGCCTGCTTCATTTTGTTGCTTTATATTTTCTCTATAAATCCATTTTATGTGGAAGTTTAACCTGCTCCATTATGTTGCTCTATATTTGCTCTGTAAACCCATTTTATGTCAAAGTTTAGCTTGCTCATATTTCTATCAGGTATGAAACTTATTTATCATCATTATGTTTGATGCTTGTGGTTTCTAAGTTAACTTTTGTTTTTGTGCTTTGTTTAGTATGTAGTTTACAAGGAATTTTTACTGCCCGCTGCACCCATTTCGCCTCTATTTTCATTTTTATTGTCTTGAGTTGAAATGAATGCCTCTAAATTTTTTAATTTTTTCTTGAAGCTTTAGTATAGACAATAGAATCAACATAAATTACCTAAATGCCAAGCTCCTACTTCATTTCACTTGCACTTGGTAGTTACTGTAGACACCTAAAAATGGTCAACGCTTGCGGAATCATACTTTAACATTTGTGCATTGTCTTATTTTAGGGTTTTTGCGTCGCATTAACATTTCTCCTATGTCATGCACTTGGTCTTTATCATTTGCGAGCATCGAGTCCTTCTTCTGCATTCCTCATTTTTCTCGCTTTCGAATTTGGTCTTGTCGATAACAATATTTGTCATGATTTCGGTCAATCTTATCCTGTCGCATCTATGTGCGTATTCATTTGTCATCATTTTGGACATCGTCAATCCTAATTAGGGTTTTGTCCTCTTATCAATCTTGTCATCATGCGATCGATTTGTCATCGATTCTTGTCTTTTGACCAATTTGTCATCAATCTTGTCGTCTTGTGATCTATTTTGTCATCAATCCTTGTCTTCTTGTCAATTTTGTCATTTTGCAATCGATTTGTCATCGATCGTCATCTTTGTCAATTTGGATCAATTAGTCATTGTTCATTGTCAATTGGCGCATTTGTTAATCAAATCGTTTATCAGCATTGGTCCTTTATCAGTCAGAATCATGATCAAATTGAATCGATATCAATTATCCTTTGTCAAGACTTAATTGTCATCCTTGCATTTTCTAATTCATCTTTTAGGGTTTCATGATTTTATTCATTTAACCTTGTTTGTCATTTCTCCCTCTAGGTTAAATAATTTATTTATTTATCCTAGGTCTTCGTGTCACAATTAAATGTTTAATTTAATTGGCTAACTAATTATTCCTCTTTTTGTGAATTAATTAATAATGACAAATTATTAATTGATTTACCTAATTTTTCCTAATTCCTAATTTCCTAATTTTTCATCAATTTCTAAATTCCCTCTTTGTGAATTAATTAATAAATGAAAAATTATTAATTAATTCACTAAATTCCTAATTTCCTCATTTTCTAATTTCCAAATTCCTAATTTCCTCATTTTCTAATTTTCCTAATTTCTAATTCAATTTCCTCCTATTTTTCTCCTAATTTCATGGGAATGACATTTCAATTTGTCATAATTTGTCATAATTGACAATCAATCAATTTTGACATAGAAAGTTGTCATAATTTTTGTCATGAATTATCAATCAATCAATTTTGCATAGAAAGTGCAAATTTGTCATAATTTGTCATATTGATTTGCAATTTCCATTTGAATCTCTTCATGCTAATTTGATCTTTTCTCCAATTTGTCTATAAATTGGATGAATTTCTTCAATCCCGAATCTAATCACATTATCGAACTAATAATCACATTATCGAACTAATCACTTTGTCGAATCAATCATGCTTTGAGTATTCTTGAGCAATCATCTTGTCTACTTGCTTTCATCTCATGTGTATGCACTAGTAGGTGAGATCCACAACAAAGCTATTTGAAGAAGAAAGAAGGACAATGGAGCCACACGAAGGAGACATTCAAATCTACACTTGGTTTGCTTAATTTTCAAATCTTGAATGTTTTGTTTTCATGTCTTTATTGAGTGTGTTAGGATTGATCGTTGCATTTGAGCTTTTGTGATTGAGCTATGACTAATGTTTATATTTGCTTTGATGATTTCCAATTTCCTAGCTACAGTTACTTAATGGGTTTTCAAACATATATGCCCTCCTCATGCAAGCATCAAACTTCCATACTATATCTTATATGTCACTCCATGTTTATCATGAGTTTTCTCTTTCTTGATTATAATTTGTTTATGTTCATGGTCTAAGCCTTTGCCCAACTTCCACAACTAAATGACAAGGGCTTTAATAATTGTCGCAGTCTTAAACCTTTTGGTTTGGTTCATTGTTTCAATCAAATTACCTTAATCAAAACATGTTGCATTGTATTATTTATTTTTTTACATCATTATGATTTATAATTATGAAATTTCCAGTTCATAATGTTCTTAGCTTCTTTTCATGGATTTTGTCTATGTAAATTTTTAATGCCCAAGAAGAGAGAAAAATGAATCATAGAATTTGATTTGAAACATTAGACATTAAAAACCTACACAGTTACAATCCAGAAGAAAAAGCTAAGATCATTATGATTTGTTTATATCTCCAAGATAAAACTAAGTATTAGATTTTAAAATGTGATTACAATTGATGTAAAATTGACTATAATAGATGTCTAGATCATAATCACATGGATGCCTTTGATCTAAAAATGTGTAGCATAAATTCATTATTGTGCAATCTTGATCTACTATGTAGAAAGCTAAAAGAAGAATATTCAACTCATGTTTGCAAGTGTAGCCTCGAAACTTGTCCTAACAATCTTCATAAATAAAGTTGAATATGATATCTAGAAAATATGGTCTGGTAAGCATTGTTATTAGAGTTTGTTATTGAGTGGGGGGATTTGTGTCTTGTCTTAATTACAATCATGCCTTGTATCAATTTAATGATACGAGATCGAAGACATGCCAAGCAGTCATGCAAAGATGTTTGGTGCTAAATATTAATGTTAAGGATGTAATGAATGTGTGTGTTTATATGCTCTTTGTTATTGTTTACTTAGTGGTTTATCTCTTTCTTTCTTTACATATCGAAGACATGCCAAGCAGTCATGAAAAGATGTTTGGTGCTAAATGTTGTCCTCATTTTTGGATTTTCAAAAATGTGACAACCCCTACAAATTTTTACCTAAAAAGTGTCATTTTTTTCTCCAAGGCACATTTTACGAGGTAAACAACTCACATTTGATAGTGTCAAATCATTGGGGGTGTCTTTGCCATCATTGTCCAAGTTTTGGTGAGTTTTGGTCTTCCTTTTTCTAGCTTTCTGTGCAATTTCGGGTTTCAGAACAATCACTACAGGTTGAAGATTTTACTCTATGACACGCTTCCCAAGACAAAATTTTGCTTCGCCCTTAGACTATCTTAATCATCAGTCTATCCTCGAACCACTTGTCAAATTTCATCGCATTATGGTTTCATTTGCTATGTCTTTCCTTCAATTTCAGGTTTTTTCTCCTTGACTTTAGGTGGAAAATTTTTCTTAAGTTGCAAGTTTTATGTTTTTCTTTTGTTTTAGTGTTGTAGGGAAATTTTAGTTAATTACAAGTGCCCTTTATGAAAAATAGAACTTGTAACTTACTTTTTATTTCTCCCTTGTTGCTTTTTGTCTTTTAAGTCATTGTAGGAACTTTTTGGGCATATTACAAGTGAACTTTAAATTATAAAGTTAAAATAAAACTTGTAATTCTTTTAAAAAGTTCCACTTAAGTGATTTTAAGTTATGGTAGGGATTTTTCTCCTTCGTTACAAGTTTTATAAAATCACTATAAGTTGTAATAGGGATTTTATTTCCCTATTGCAAGTTTTATTTTTAAGTTGTTTTTGTGACTTGTAAAAAGAATTTAATTTTCCCTTTACTAGTATTTTGTTGAGTTGTTTAAAACTTGTAATGGGAGTTATATTTCCCTATTACAAGTATTTTAAACTTGTTGTTTGTTCTCACAAACCCGATTTTGCCTTATGAGGGGAAAAGTGAACATTTTAAACATGTAAAAAGGTTTAAGAAACCTGATTTTCCTTATTGCATGCAATTTTAAACTTGTTGTTCTTTCCCAAAAACCCAACCAGCACTGTTGAAGGATTTTGTTGACAATTTCCACCGATTTTTGTGGAGAAATCTTAGGAAGAGTAAGGCGTTTTGGATTCCTTGCTATTTTCATGCATTTTCCAACTCTCTTCATGCCATTTGGAAGACATTATCGTTGGTTTTATGGTGTTTTAAAGCAAAAACGTTTTTGAAAAATGCCACGATTTTCCTCATCTAAGTGCCATGAATCTTACTTCTTCCAAATCATTTTTGCTTGTCTTGCTTAGGTGTGGGGTTTGGATGAAGATTTGACCAATTCTCATGCCATTTTGATAACCGTTTTTGCTGCATAAGGCGTTTTGGAAAAAACATGGCTAGGGTTTGGATCTCCTTCTTTTATCTATTTATAAAGTTTCAAGGATTGCTTCTTATATTTTGGAGGACGTTTTGATTGATCAAGGTATGTTTCTTTCCTTTCTTTTTTGTTTTTATTTCTTGTTTGTTTGGTTTTTCTTGGTCAATTTGTAAATTTGTATATATGTTAGTTCTTGTCTAAAATCGGTTTGTGAGAGATTTTCCCCTTTGCAAAGCAATTTTTAAATTGCATTGATCTTCCCCATTTTCCCTCTTTATTTGCATTCGGGATTTTAAATCTCGATTGCAAGTAGGATGAAAATAATTGATCTTCCCCTTTGGCTGAAATATTTTAATCATCTTTTGGTGAAATTCCAAGTTTCTAAGTTGGAAAATACCCTCTTTTTTTTCAAAATCGGGTTTTTAAAACCAGGTTACAAGTTGAAAGTTCTTCCCATTTTCATAAAGATGATCTTCCCAAAATATTTTCATTTTCACTAATGTTCATTTCCATCATCCCTACATACCATTCCCACCATTTCATCCACTCATTTCACACCTTCATTCATTTTTCCCATTTAAAGTCTACCTATAGTCAGCCATCCAGAACCCAAAATTGGTCCAAAATGCACTTAAAAAACACTTGAAAATGAGTTTTAAAGGTCCAATTACAAGTGCAAACTTGTAGTTACCCATTACACATATGAAGTTGCATGTTTGTTCTCCACAATTGCAAATTAATGCTCTTGTTTTTCCCACACATGTAATGCAACTTCCAGAACCCGAAATTCACCTATGAGCCCATTTTTACATCAATTTATCCTCCCTTGTTAGTCTGGTTTGCACACACGACCTACCAAATCAATGAATTAAGGCATGGGCCTTATTTTACAAGTAGATTTCAAGATTGGAGGATGATACAAAGAAGAGATACAACAACAATTCATGGTTGAGAGCATAGAATGCTTTCAAGACAAATATGGTCATGACATGAAGAGAGGTGTTGGCTTGATGATGATTGTAATGAATTCATCATATGTTGTCATTGATGAAACACATACACACACACATGTTTATACTGTCTACCGATATGACTTCAAGTTGTTAATACTACAACCGGTATACTATAGGTTTATTTCTAATCGGTATTTGGTGACAACCGATATATGCATGGAGATAACCACTTGGTTATACTTGTCTCAGCATCAACATGAAGATCCATCAGAGACTATCTCAGAAGCATCAAGGACAAGCGGTGTAACTCTAACTGGTATTAAGTGGTCCAACCGGTATTCGTAGATTGTGTGATGAGTTATCACCACCGACAGTTTGGCAGTATTTTTGTGATGAGTTATGATCACTTGACCAAATACACTGCACCTAGGAAATTGTGTTATGATTTCTTGAGGCTGACATGAAATCTAAATGTCTTTATATTGACATCACAATGAATTATTTTATATGAACGAAAGTGATATGTTATGTGCAAAGGCAAAAGTGTTAAGTTGCAGAATATGTTGAGAAGCAGTGTTGAATACACTTAAAAGGATTTGATCAAGCAAGTATTGTGCTACACAGACAGATCAAACAAATCATGTTGTCTTCTAACAATTACGGCAGAATTAAAACCCCCTAACCAAGTAAGCTCTAACAAGCTTCATTATTCAAATCCTCTAACAGGGTGATCCATTGGTTTGGATTTAGAAATCCTCTACCGAGGTTACTCTTAACAGGGTACTACCTTTTATAGGGTATAGCTTTTAATCAAGTTTTGGGATCTCTAACAAGATTCACTCCTAGCAGAACACTTTGTAGACCTTAACCGAACAGTTATCTATTACTGCAGATAGTTAACTTGTGAGTTCCATCTCACCGTGGTTTTTACCTATTTGGGTTTTCCACATACAAACACTTGTGTTATGGTGGATGTTTTACTTATTGTGGATGTTGTTATATCATTTTGGATTGCATGCATTGTGTTTAAAAGTTTTGTTAAGTTCATCTACCGGTTAGTGTTTGAAGTAGTTTTATTTTTGGTGTCACTGATTCACCCCCCCCCCCCCTCTCAGTGCTTTTCAAGTCCATCAATTGGTATCAGAGCCTAACTTCTTTAAAGCCTAATCTCTTATAAGGGAGCCTTGAAACCACCATGGCGGACATGAGCTACTTTGAGATGGCTAGAGAGCTTGAAGCTAGTAGAAATGAGCTTGAAAACCTTAGGGTCAAACTTATAGCTTCACAATTCAAAAGGAAAGAGCTAACTGAACAACTGTTGGAAATATCTAATAACAGTTCTTCAGATGAGGCCAATATTGATGCTTTAGCCGAGGAATTTGAAAAGTTAAACGGTGAGAAACTAAATCTGAGGAGAGAGTTAGAAGGTTTAACTATCTGCATGAGTCGGGAACTGGAAGCTAGAAGAACAACGGAATATCTTATCAAGGAAAGAGATCAAGAAATTGTCAAGATCAAGTGGGAAAATGTCACTATGCATGAGCATTTGGTTGTAGAAAGAGAAGAAAAAGGGAATTTACAGCGAGATCTTGAACTAGCATCATCTCTGAGAGAGAGCCTATCAAAACATAATGAATATCTCACCAGGCACCTCACCGAAGGTAATGAGAAACTGGAAAAGTTCAACAAGAGTTCTACCTTGCTAGATGAACAAATCCAATCACAAAGGATGAAAGGTGATACCTCTGGACTTGGTTTTAACACATCTAAGAAAGGAGAATCATCTGGTACAAAGAGCAACACTCTTAAAAACAAATCTGCTCCTAAGGTCAAGAAACCTATCAGTAAGAAGGTCTTTAAACCTGTTTGTTTTGTTTGCCATAAACCTGGTCACACTTGTAGAGACAAACCTTACAGAAATGCAAGCTACAATACTAATGCTAGGTATGTGTCCAAGAAATTTGAAGGTCATTGCTTCGCATGTAGAATGTATGGACATAGATCAATTGAGTGCAGATATGGAGCAAATAATCATGTACCGCATATGCATCCAAGACCAAATGGCAACTGGATGAGGAATTTTGACAACCGGGTCAATATGAACTGGCAAAGACCCTACAACAACCGCTTTAGTCCATTTAAGATGAAAAAGGTAACAAATGTCATATGCACCATCTGTAACAACTTTGGTCATGAGGCTATGAATTGCAGAAGAACTGGGAGAGGTAATGCAGGACCTTGGAAATCAACTAGTATGGCCTGCTATCACTGTAACAAATCGAGGCACCTGGCAAAATTTTGTAGATCCAGGAAGAGAAAACTGGTCAACCCTTCTAAAGATCAGAAAGGCAAGCAAAAGGTCAATATTGAAGAAACAAGAGAAGAAATGAATAGAACTTGGAAGAAGAAGAGTGATGATTCACCTGGAGAACAAGCTATTCCTTCACCCAATGAAGAGAATCCTACACCGGTGAATTAAGCCTTTTCGTATGGCTAAGGGGAGCATAATGACAAATCCACCTCCGGATCCCTTGAAGTAAATATGTGGTAAGAGAATTTGAAAGCATGAAATTTTAATAACTTTTTGTCATTTAGTTATCAATTGGTTTTTCCTTGAGCGGTGTAATTAGGGTTTGTAACCCTAACGGGAGAGCATTTATTACAATAGGTAAAAAGGATAAAAGTGAGTTTTCACTTTATTATTTTTACCTAACACATTCGAGAAATAAATTTTGAGCGTTTGAAGAGCTAAGTAATTATTATTAGCTAATTTCAGTCGAAGTTGCATTGAGATTTGAGTAATCAAGTTGATTTGAAGGTTGGAGAAGACAGAACTGGTGTGCACTTGGGCATACAACCGATAAATGAGGCAGTGCGTGAAATAAGGTATTTCTTGATAATCTTGCTTTGAAATCTAGTTTATCTAGAATGGCATCGTCTTCTAAGATAGTAGGGAAATTGATGATCACGTCAGAACCTATGGAAGTTGTAAAAGCATAAAAGATTGTGTCTTATAATGCTTTGTCACAAGTTCCTAGCAGTGTCGTAGTAAAAGGAGATTTGTCCAGCTACATTGACTGCAAAATTGAGGATTTAGAGTCACTGTCTATATATTCTCAGTTGAAATCACTTTGTGATGAGAATGGGAAAATTCAAATAGAGTGCATTAGGGTTTTCGAGAAAAGTTTTCATAATGCGGCTTACTTCCTTGAAGATTTTGAAGAAGAGCATATCTGAATTATCTTGAGTAGAGTTCATGGGAAAAACATGTACTTGGGGAGGACTCATACCATAACCAAGGAAGTCATTCAAGTCGTAACTAGTTTTCACTCAACCGGTGAAGTACCTCAGTTGAGACGCATTTTAAAAGATACAGTAAATAACCTAACCGATTCAACCTCTGATGGTCATGCCTTCTCTGTTAACAATATCAAACCCATCGGTAAAATTAGCAGCTATGGTCATAGGCTACCGAGTATTCTACTCTAGCAAATTGAATAGTGTTCCATCAGTATCAGTGCATACTGCTTACAAGATGATAGCTGAAAATGTAGATTATGACCTCTGTGACACCATAAGGAGACAATTGTTTTTAAATCTACAATCTATCAAGAAGGACAATAGCCTAAAGTTTAAATATGGACAACTATTGATCGGGCTATTGTTTTATTTTTCAGAATTTCCTACCAGGAATGAGAGATCTTGAATGGTCTAAGGATCTACCGGTATCCGCTCAGATCAAGAACAACATCAAGGCTGTAAGGAATACTTTCTCTACTGCTATGAACAAATACTTCAATGAATTTTAGAAAAAGATGAGCATGAGAGTAAGATTGCCTGAGGATGTGGTAAAACAATTTTCCAAAGACATTGTTTTTATAGTTACTACTAAATTTTGTTTAATGGAGGCAATTGAGCCTAGAGAGGAAGAAATGGAAGATATGAATTATGAGGTTAACTATGACTTATTGATTGGCTATGCCAATAACCTATTGGCATCTCCTGAAGATAAAAAGAGGGCAAAATTGAGTTCAGTGAAAGAACAGATTGCACAAGCTGAAACAAGTATTGTTCCGACTACAAGCGGTAAAGGTAAGAAAAAGAAAGTTGAGGATGCACCTCTGGTGATGAAAAGTACTAGAACAAAATGGAGTGTCCAAAACAAAAAGGAACTGGAACCTAAGGTGTATATGAAAAAGGAGACAAAGAAAAGAGGTCGGAAGTTAATTCTTCAAGAAGAATCTGAAGGATCTGACACTGAAGAAGAACCTAAGAAGATGAAAGCTACCAGTAGAGTAACAAAGTCAGTGAAAAATGTGGCAAAGGCAACTGTGGCTATTGATATCTCAACTTTCAATCCTGAAACCCACTTTGAAAGAACAATTAAGATATTAGGGAGAAAAAGATTTGAGAATGTCAAAGAACATTTTGATTCCTTCATTGAAGATGAGAAGGAGCAAATCATTCAACAAGTAATCAATCATTTGTGTCATTACAATAGATTACCACGTGATCTTGAAAAGGATATCTCTAATTCTTTGTACACTATTCTTTTGAACAAATGGGAGGAAGCTATAAAGGAGGAAAAAGAAATTATAGATGAGATATTTGTGCAATATTTTCCTAAATTATCCAAGGATGAAATAAGTGCTTTAGTTGATCAATACAAAATTCAATTTGCTTTCAAAGCAAGAAGATTGAAGCTACTTAGTGGAAAGAGGCAAATTATTGAGACTAAAACTCATAATAGCCTGTAGCATCCAACTGATGGAAGAGCTCATACGTTCTTCTCAGGTTGACCAAGATGATGATGATATACCTGAAATGGATAAAGATGTGCAAGTTGATGAGAGGAAGGATGACACTCTTATCCATGATATTGATGATATTCAGGATACAATTGATCTAACTGAGGACATCATTGCACCTGATATGCAGCCACCTGTGATCACTGTCTTACAGGTTACTTCAGTTGAGGAACCGACAACTCAACAAGAAGTGGTAAATCCACCAGCAAAAGAATAATTTGAGAAACCCCAATCCCCACCAATTTCATAGGATTGTTAGAAGGAATCTGATACAAACATTGGTACTCAGTCATCTAAGCAAGAAACGGAGAAAGAACAACAAAAATAAATTGTTAAGGTAACATCTTCTGAACCAGCAAAGCCATTAGTCTTACAACAAAATGATGAAGATGAAGATGACTCATTAGGAATTTCAGGGCCTATAAATGTTGATAATATGAGTGCATCTAAAATGATGAAGATTGCAAATGTCATGCAATCTAGAGCGCACAAGAAAAGACTTAAGGAACAAAGGATAGAAGCAGAAACCATTCAGAAAGCAGTAGATATTATGACAAATCTTCTACCGAAAACTGCTATTGGGCACTTGACAACACCCATTAGCAAACTTGGTCAATTAGTTGTTGATGCATCTGACCAAATTGCATCACTTGAAGAAGCAACCCAGACATATGCTGATAAGAGTTATAGGAAGAAGCGAGGTGAACAACTTATGAAGGAGATTAATACTGGGAAACTGGCTCTATCACTTAATAAAGATTTATTAAGGCAGGCTATTGAAATAGGCGCGAAGTATCTTGCATCTACTTCTAATATTTCATTCTTTTTTACTGATATCAATAGTAGGCGTGCTGAAACTGAGCAGGAACTAGAGAAGATATGCAATACATATGTGCCACTTCAAGACTCTGTTTTTGCTTTTAGCAAATCTGTGGATGATTTGCACAACAGGTTAGACACCTATGATCTTGAGAAAGCAAAAAGACTCTGGTCATTAAAGGAACTGAAGAGTCAACTCACATCACAAGTGGACATCCTACAGAGAGCCTACATGCATGCAAAAGCTATTTTAGATACCCTAGAAACTTGTTCACTGGATTCCATGGATTCCAAGGAGGAATTTCATAATCAGATCATGTCAACACTCAAGCTCACTGAAAATTTGCTGGAAACATGGGAGCATGTTTTATCTCAGTTGAAGAGAAATTTTAGTGCAATTTTTCTGAGGATTGCTAATGCATGAATCTTGATTTAGTTTTTCAAATTGTTGTATATGTTGAACACTTTGATACAAACTCTCTCTCTCTCTCTCTCTCTCTCTCTCTCTCTATATATATATATATATATATATATATATATTGCTTTTTAAATTTGGCATTGTTGTCAAAGGGGGAGTAGAAATATGTATGTGTGTTTTTGAAAATTTTGTATGTTGTATGTAGTAAGGGGGAGTATGTTTATAAATTTTTTTTATAAGCACCACTTAGTAGTATTACTATAAAATTTTCTAAGTGTTGCCATCAATGCCAAAGGGGGAGATTGTTGGCTTGATGATGATTGTAATGAATTCATCATATGTTGTCATTGATGAAACACATACACACATATATGTTCATACTATCTACCGGTATGACTTCAAGTTGTTAATACTACAACCGATATACTATAGGTTTATTTCTAACCGATATTTGGTGAAAACACGTATATGCATGGAGATAACCACTTGGTTATACTTGTCTCAGCATCAACATGAAGATCCAGCAGAGACTATCTCAGAAGCATCAAGTACAAGCGGTGTAACTCTAACCGGTATTAAGTGTTCCAACCGGTATTCGTAGATTGTGTGATGAGTTATCACCACCGACAGTTTGGTGGTATTTTTGTGATAAGTTATGATCACTTGACCAAATACACTGCACCTAGGAAATTGTGTTATGATTTTTTGAGGCCGACATGAAATCTAAATGTCTTTATATTGACATCACAATGAATTATTTTACATAAACGAAAGTGATATGTTATGTGCAAAGGCAAAAGTGTTAAGTTGCAGAATATTTTGAGAAGCAGTGTTGAATACGCTTAACAGGCTCTGATCAAGCAAGTATTGTGCTACACAGATAGATCAAACAAATCTTGTTGTCTTCTAACAATTACAGCAGAATTAAAATCCCCTAATAGGGTAAGCTCTAACAAGCTTCATTGTTCAAATCCTCTAACAGGGTGATCCATTAGTTTGGATTTAGAAATCCTCTATCAAGGTTACTCCTAACAAGGTACTACCTTTTATAGGGTATATCTTTTAATCAAGCTTTGGGATCTCTAACAAGATTCGCTCCTAGCAGAGCACTTTGTAGACCTTAACCGGTCAGTTATCTATTATTGCAGATAGTTAGCTTGTGAGTTCCATCTCACCGTGGTTTTTACCTATTTGGGTTTTCCACGTACAAAAACTTGTGTTATGGTGTATGTTTTACTTATTGTGGATGATGTTATATCATTTTGGATTGCATGCATTGTGTTTAAAAGTTTTGTTAAGTTCATCTACCGGTTAGTGTTTGAAGTAGTTTTATTTTTGGTGTCACTGATTCACCCCCCCCCCCCCCCCCCCCCCTCTCAGTGCTTTTCAAGTCCATCAAGAGGAAGGCAACCCATTCCCTCTTGAAAAGCTAGTACTACCTCAAGCAAGAAGATACTGATACAAATTCTCGTTCTGGTTCAAGATGCCTTCACTAATCCAGAATACTTCAAGCTCTAGCATCCTAAAGCGACATGAAGATCATCACAAACAAATGAAGATCATCACCAACAAAGGATGATGCAGTTAGAGTCGTAACTTTAGACACATGGAATAGTTTTAGTTATGCATTTTTAATTTTGTTTTGACAAGTTACATGTAAAAAAAAATAACTTTGTAATTGCAAGTTAACTCATCACTTGCACTTTTGTAATTACATGTAAAGCAACTACAAGTTGAGTTTAATTAGGACTGTAGTTGGAATAAGTCATAGTTAGTTATTGAATAAGTCTTGGTGGTTGAGAGAATTTCTCAATTTAGTTAGGATCCTCCCACCTTTTTCTCAAGGCTCCTCTCCTATAAATACTTGAGGGGGTCTATTGTAATTTTTATCTTTTGGCAATGCAACAAAATTCTGCCAGTTTGTATGTGCACTCTAAGACTTTGAGCTTAGATGTAAATTAGATTGCTTTTAATAAAAGAGGCAAGTTGTGTTGAGAATTTATGCCAATTCAAGTTGTTATGTGATGACATTTTCTGGAGTTGATTGTGATTTTTGTTCTATTGTGAAAGAGGGATTTAAATTCAATCTTGCAGACTTTGAGCTGCTAATTGTATTTAGAGTTAAATGTTTGGTTTTCAAATTTGGTCTTGCAGACTTTGAGCTGCTTATCATATCTAAAACTAGTGTGGAAAACTAAAGTGGGAAGATAGCTTGTAGACTTTGTGCTGCTTCTATTTTTAAGACTTGTGCATGTAAGGTGAAGTGCATCATGTAGTTAGACTTTGAGTTGCTACATATAGTGCTTAGTTAGCAAAAAATCATCTAAAAAAGGTTGATAGGGGAATATATAGTTGAAGACTTTGAGATTTCTTTTTGTTTTCCCATCCCAGGGAAGTGACAGAGGTCTTTGTGCCTTCATGGAAACTTTTCTTCCCTTTATGTTCCAAAAATCCTACAAAAAGGTCTCATTTTTGTATTTGCTGTTATTTATTTCCAATTGCTATTACTTTTCTGTGAAGAGAAAAGAGTATAGTTTTTCTTGAAAGAAGAAGAAAGATTGTTGCCCATTCATATTAGATTAGTTTAGTTTGTAGATAGGGGGAGCGTTCCCTTAATTAGGAGAGTTTTACTCACACACTGTGGTTGAAGCCATAATTTTGTATATTTCCCCAAATGTACAAAATTTTCAACCAACACTAAATATTAATGCTAAGGATGTAATGAATGTGTGTGTTCATATGCTCTTTGTTATTATTTACTTAGTGGTTTATCTCTTTCTTTCTTTACATTATTTAAAATGATTTAAGGTTCTCCTTTATATAGAACCTCAAATGCTTGAGTCAAGCTCAAATAGTGTGCATACTAACAAGATATATTTGCTTAAGACCCTAAAAAGTTAGCACAAAAGGTGGGAAAATTTACTTTACATTTAAAGGTTGAGGCCGCACATGCACAATGTCATTTTTGTTATTGCAGTCTTTATTTAGGAAGAGAAACATTATAGGATAGGGTCAAAACATATTTTATGGCTTAGTAAATGAGGTATAAGGTGATGAAAGGTGGGTTCGGGTTAGCATATGCACAAATAATGCTAAATTTGGTATTAAAATACATATCTAGGAGAGATTCCAAAGCAAGTCCTAAATGAGTAGGGGAAAAGGGTGAGGATGTGTTGTTCTCCTCTATATTTGGGTGACAGTCTAGAGTTGTGTCATGCTTTGGGTCAACAAATTAGTTTCAAGTGAAACAATTTTGTTCAAATAGTACTTGACGCTTATATGGCACAAAGAGTTTTAAGAAAAACCCTTTTTCTTGAAATAGTTAAATTGATACAATATAATTTTAAAATTCAAACTAGATTTAATTGGCATGCAAGGTTTTGAACAAATATTTTTTCACAAAAGAGTTTTAATCAAAACTCTTTCATCTAAAACTATCTATGTGGCAACTTGATCCTTCTTTTGAGTCAAATTCAACAAAAAAACAACTCCAACTCCAAATTTCTCCAACTAGAGATATATTGAGCTCATCCAACTCACTGAGAGCGATACTTATACTTGCATGATTATAAATGATTATGAAGAGCGGTACCCCAACAAGGAATGACAATGACTGGACAAATTCACACATTCCATATGACACAGAATTAAGCCATGCCATTTCAAATTGTTGGCATTTTTTATGATTATGTTGTGATTGTCATTGATGGACACACACTTGCTATGAGATCACTTTTTGTATGTATGAGTTATGCTCAACTGGTATTTGTTTCAAACCGGTATTATGTTATAGTCTTTAGACTATCGATGTCTTGCAGAAAGTGTTTACTGATCTCAAGCGGCATGAGGACCTCAAGTGGTTCGAGGGTCTCAAGCAGAACGAAGCAAAGGAACTAGAAGCGACAGTTATCATTTTCCCAGTCTTCATTTCTGTCAACCGGTAATCTGCTAAACCGGTATTACTCTGAGTTACCAACCGGTAATCGGTAAAGTTGTATAAACTGGTAATACTTTGTGATGAGTTACCAACTGGTATATCTTTGTGATGAGTTACCATCCACCGACACTTTGACTGTGATTTTGTGCCATGTTACCAAATGTGTCTAGATACAATGAACCTAGGAACTTGTAATGTAATCCTATTGGACCGACATGAAATCAGATTCATTTTAAGGACATCATGTCTAGGGTTTCAATATGTGTGTGTAGCTGTTAGGGTTTGAAGTGGTTGATGAGTTCTTGTATGTGCGATCTTAACAAAGAGATCAAGTCTGTGTACTGTAATAGAGTGTGGATTTACTGAAGACTGAAGTAATGCTGAAATGCATTAGCAATAAGCTATCATGGATCTAACCAAGCAGATTGTGCTATTTGCTAGATCATTCACTTGTTGATTACTCACATCTTTAACAAGTTAGAAACCCTTAACCGGGTAGGCCCAGAAAAGCCTTTGTAAATCCTCTAACAAGGTGATTCACATATGTGGATCTAAAATCCTCTCACAAGGTAGTCTTTAATTAGACTTATCCCCTAACAGAGATTGAGATTCCTAACAGGATCTGTTTTGGTAAAGAACATTGTATGACCTCAACCGGTCTGACCTTAATCGGTTTGGTTACTATTCTGTAGATAGTTACTTGTGAGTTTCATCTCACCGTGGTTTTTCCCATTTGGGTTTCCACATCAAAATCTCTTGTGTTATGGTGATTGTGCTTTTGTGGGTGAATGCCTTCCTTGCTTTTTGGTTTGCATTTGTGTTAACCGGTTTGTTAGTTAAACTGTTATACTGGTTTACTGCTAGACTGATAAAGTGTTTGAGTATAGTAATTTTTGGTATACTAATTCACCCCCCCTCTTAGTATTCATCACAAATAATTTTGCAGAGGAAATAGGTGTTACCTACTTAGTACTGTTCAAAGAATTGAGGAAAATGCAGCTTAGCCAAAATTGGCAATGCATTGAACTTAACTGATTTCAATACTTATCAGTGAAAATGAATTTTCAGGTTCATGATGAAGCGTAATGGCTAGGCTTGCATTCTTGTTTTTCTGCCCTTGTACAATATGTGTGCAGAGCACATAAAGACCAGGTTTAAACCAATAAGAACCCATCAATGGGGGCGATGGAATTGTTTTTATCAATCGACAATAATAATCCCCTTCAAAGCAATAGCAACATCCAGAAGAAGAAAATAAAATTTTTGTTCGATTTTGCTGCTTTATATTTGCTCTATAAACCTATTTTCTCTGGAAGTTTAGCCTGCTCCACTTTGTTTCTCTATATTTTCTTTGTAAACCCATTTTCTGTGGAGGTTTAACCTGCTTCATTCTGCTGCTCTATATTTGTTCTACAAATCCATTTTCTATGGAAGTTTAACATGCTCCATTATGTTGCTCTATATTTGCTTTGTAAACCCTATTTTTTGTCGAAGTTTAGCCTGCTCAGATTTCTATTAGGTATGAAACTTGTTTATCATTGAAGCATAAGTGTTTTTGAATATATTTCTCATCATTATGTTTGATGCTTGTGGTTTCTAAGTTAAATTTTGTTTTTGTGCTTGTTTAGTATGTAGTTTACAAGTAATTTTACTGCCCGCTACACCCATTTCGCTTCTATTTTCATTTTTATTGTCTTGAGTTGAAATGAATGCCTGTAAATTTTTTAATTTATGCTTGAAGATTTAGTATAGAGAATAGAATCACCATAAATTTACCTAAATGCCAAGCTCCTACTCCATTTCACTTGCACTTGGTAGTTACTAGGTTTTCAAGCATATATCCCCTCCTCATGCAAGCATCAAACTTCCATATTGTCATCTTATATGTCACTCCATGTTTATCATGATTTTTCTCTTTATTGATTATGATTTGTTTATGTTCATGGTCTAGGCCTCTGCCCAACTTCCACAACTAAATGACACGAGCTTTAACAATTGTCACAGTCTTAAACCTTTTGTTCTGGCTCATAGTTTCAATCAAATTACCTTAATCAAAACATGTTGCATTGTATTATATTTTTATTTTACATCATTATGTTATAATTATGAAATTTCCAATTCATAATGTTCTTAGCTTCTTTTCATGGATTTTGTTTGTGTAGATTTTTAATGCCCAAGAAGAGAAAAAAATGAATCATAGAATTTGATCTGAAACGTTAGACATTAAAAACCTACACAGTTAAAATCCAGAAGAAAAAGCTAAGATCATTATGATTTGTTTATATCTCCAAGATAAAACTAAGTATTAGAATTTAAAATGTGATTACAATTGATGTAAAATTGACTACAATAGATGTCTAGATCATAATCACATGGGTGGCTTTGATCTAAAAATGTGTAGCATTATTTAATTATTATGCAATCTTGATCTACTATTTAGAAAGCTAAAAGAAGAATATTCAACTCATGTTTGCAAGTGTAGACTCTAAACTTGTCCTAACAATCTTCATAAAAAAACTTGAATATGATATCTAGAAAATATGGTCTGGTAAGCATTGTTATTAAAGTTTGTTATTGAGTGGGGGGATTTGTGTCTTGTCTTAATTACAATCATGCCTTGTATCAATTTAATGATACGAGATCGAAGACATGCCAAACAGTCATGCAAAGATGTTTGGTGCTAAATATTAATGCTAAGGATGTAATGAATGTGTGTGTTTATATGCTCTTTGTTATTGTTTACTTAGTGATTTATCTCTTTCATTCTTTACGTTATTTAAAATGATTTAAGACTCTCCTTTATATAGAACCTCAAATGATTGAGTCAAGCTCAAATAGTGTGCATGCATGCTAACAAGATATATTTGATTAAGACCCTAAAAAGTTAGCACAAAAGGTGGGAAAATGTACTTTAAGGTTGAGGTCACACATGCACAATGTCATTTTTGTTATTGCAGTCTTTATTTAGGAAGAGAAACGTTATAGGATAGGGTCAAAACATATTTTATGGCTTAAAAAATGAGGTATGAGGTGATGAAAGGTGGTTTTGGGTTAGCATATGCACAAATAATGCTAAATTTGGTATTAAAATACATATCTAGGAGAGATTCCAAAGCAAGTCCTAAATGAGTAGGGGAAAAGGCTGAGGATGTGTTGTTCTCCTCTATATTTGGGTGAAATTCTAGAGTTGTATCATGCTTTGGGTCAACAAAATAGTTTCAAGTGAAACAATTTTGTTCAAATAGTACTTGATGCTTATATGGCACAAAGAGTTTTAAGAAAAATCCTTTTTTCTTGAAATAGTTAAATTGATATAATATAATTTTAAAATTCAAACTAGATTTAATTTGCAAGCAAGGTTTTGAACAAATATTTTTTCACAAAAGAGTTTCAATCAAAACTCTTTCATCTAAAACTATCTATGTGGCAACTTGATCCTTCTTTTGAGTCAAATTCAACAAAAAAATTAATTCAACTCCAAATTTCTCCAACGAGTGATATTTTTATGAAATTTTGAAAATACCCTTTTGTAGAGCTCAAAGTCTACATTCTAAAGAAATTATATTATTTTCATTGGTTTTATTATGATCATTTTTAATTTATTGTAAGTGGATTATTTTAATCAAACATGAGGCTAATTATAAGTTTTAAAACATTAAAAAAAATTAAAAAATATATGGTGCACTAGAGGAGAGAATCCTCTTTGAGAAGGTATTTTTATTTTCTAATTATTAAAAGTTTAGATAAAAATTGATGTCCCATCAAAACCATGTCTTTTAAAGTAAATTTGACTTAAAAAATTATTAAAAATATATTCATCAAATTTTCACTTTTTTCTCCATTCACATGATTTTCAAGTTATGTAAGTGAGGGAAAAAATAAAGATATTTTTAAAAATTTTCTATATTTTTTAGATGTCACTGTTAGCAATATGTGCAATATGTTGTCACTAATGTCAACTTACCATTTATTTCAACCTATCATATTTGTATAGAGATGAATTGGTTTAGTTGAAGAGGTTGAGAAATGGTTTGGGACCAACATGATTCGAGAGAGATGGTTTGACACTAATGATGAAATGGAATCAGTGTACTTGATGACAATAAGACAATCTGGAAGACCATACATATGTATTCATGACATAAGATTATAGTAAGACAGCCTGGAAGTACGATATGTACATGATTAAGTTACTAATGCATTGTTCATACTTTGAATAAGGAATGCAATCACGTAGATTGATTTATACATAAGGAATTGGATGAATGACAATTGGTATTATATTCATACTTTGCATTGTTGATAAAATTTGTCTAATACATAGACAGTGCATTTCGTAAAGATAGATGCTGTCTATATTCCTCTACATTACAAGACTTGGTCTTGCAGATCAGGAGTTAATATTGTCAATCACAAAGGAGCTTATTTACAAGCCTTCATGTCATAACATCTTCTATAGTAAAAGTTAGAATTAACTATTCTCTAAATTGCACAACAACACGTTAAGTGTCTCAAAAGTTTAGCAGTATGCTCTACATTCCTCTAAAGTGATATATATGGTTGTGTGGACTTGGGGATTTGATCATAGAAGTGTAAGATGTCATCCATACAAGTTTCTGACAATTTGGTATACCAAAATGCTATATCTCAACTATTGAAGTGTTATAGCTAGTCTAGGATACTTTGTTTTCATCAACTTAGTGTGTTTCTCTACTTGTGGAATCACATAATGATTAGATACTCTAGAAGAAGGTTGCAAGGATACTGTGCATAGTCTCAATCACTCATATCTTAATCCACATGGTGTTATTGGCCTCTCCCCCATGACACAAAGGTGCACGGTTGACAATTTTGGTGAAGTTGTTTGACCGACAATCTCATTTCCTTCACTTGTGGTTTGATCCTAACCAATTATTTTTGCTTTGGAGGATGTGTTATAGTGTTTTTGGGCCCAATTATTCCTTGACATGATCAACAACTCATTTTATTTCATGATGCTTGTGTTTGAGGCTAATTGGTGGAGTGTTATATGCTTTTGATTACAAACTATATTGGAGCCAACCTAGTTGAAGTTTTGAGATGATGCAGAGGGTATACATAGAAGACCGAATCATTTTATGAGTGTGTCAATTCAGTCAAATGGAGCAAGTGTGTGAAAAGGGACTACAACATCCACATATGATAGATGCATCTTTTTTAGTAGTTCAAGTTCATGTTTTTCATTCATGTAATCTTCGTGTACCTTTCTTTAAGCAAGTCCTTATATCTTATTGAGAAATTCCATCAAGGAGAAGTGTGTCTTAGGCAATGAGCCTTAAAACAATATTTTAATACTTTTCATATAGTGTGAGTTAACTCTCACTGTGTTTTTTCCCTTATTGGGTTTTCCACGTAAAAATCTTGGTTTCCTTGTGTGGAATGTTGTGGTGCGTGCTTTTCTTTCATTTCTTTCTTTTGGTGAATCCAAATTGATGTTTAATATGGAAATTAAATTATTTAAGTTTAATTAGATATTGATTCACCCCCCATTGTTAGTATCCTCATGTGTTCAAAAGCCCCTATAATGCCCCATCCGAAGGACCAAGGCAAAACTCGAGGGGCAACTTTTTTTTTCTAGCAACAACCATAATACCACATATATTATAGCAACATTTCGTGCTTGCACTACAACATGCACACTAGTGTCATATGGGAAACAATGACACAAAGGAAACAACAATAAGAACAACCCCACCAATGAAAAGCATAGTGGCACCAATGGAAGACTAACAATTGTAGGTTAATTCAAACATTGTAAACCATACAGAGAGAGGACAACACCCAAAGAATGATCAAGTACAAACTGACAATCATGTTCTTGCATATATTGCATGAGATAATATGATGCAATTATCAACCTCAAATCCATACCTAGACACATTCATACCCTTATAACACAAACAAAAAATAGACACCAACTAAGGATGCCTAAGAGCCTTTGTCACTTGACAAGAAAATTACATTATTGATTTTTTAAAGAAGAGAATAGGATGAGTTCACAATATCCTCCATTCCACTCAAAACTACCAAAGATAGTGTCAAACAATCAAGACCAACCTACACGTAGGTTGCTCAATTGGGAGGCTTATGATCTTGAGCGACTAGGACATGAAAATAATCGAAAGTCTATTTTTTTAGTATTTTCTACATCTTTAAAAATCATATTTTTGGAGGTCTTTGAAGTGTAATTTGGGGTCTATACTATCATTGATCGTTTAGAACCATTTTCATAGATAGGTTCAAAGGGGTTGACCCTAAGTCTCTTTGAGCTCTTTTCAACAATATAGAGAAATTCAATTTTCGTCCACCGAGCTTGGATTTATGAACGCATTAAGATAGGGTAACATAATACATTAGTTTCATAAATATTAATTTTTTCTAACAAGTTTTGATGGTTGGGGTTTAGTTTGTATAATCAAGAATTGTGTAAATGGAAAGTTCAAGACCCGAGTGATAGGTCAAAACTAGGCAAAGAATAAGAAGAATTAATAACTAGATTCAGCTTGGTCTACGTGTCAATCCAAGGATTGCAAGCTTGTGAAAGGTGTCCTGGCTATCTACACAAGGGTTGCAGGTAGTGAGGTGAGTGGGGATGGAATGCAACTAGAAAATAAACCCATTGCAAACTGAAATAATTCTGATGGTAGGAACTATCACTTCCTAATGATGGGAACAACAACTTATAATAATTACAAAATTTAAATGAACACAAAAACAACATTTAATAAAGAACAAAAATAGACACACTACTAGATTAATAGAAATCACTAGATGTCCCAAGAAATGGAATCTGCCTTCTTAGTCTGTTGGGTGATGAAATACAAGTGCCTTTCTACGTTTCTTTGATCATGAAAAACGTTCTTTTATTTATCAAAAGTAATATGGCTCAATATTATATTTTGTATACAAAAATCTGCCCCCAGTCTCCTTTTGAGCTGAGATATATAATTCAAGCCTATAACAACTTCTATCTTAGGTGGTATAAAATAAGATAGTTTGTTTTGGCCGACCCAACAAAATAATGTCTTATGCACCCTTGGTCGTTGGCCACAAATTACAATCGATTCTGGTACAACAACATATGAAAATAAGAAACGAACAAATTGGCAGGTTTCTCCTCCATACGATAAAGCTTCCCTCCATGATTCGGCTGAATTGGTAAAGCAAAGAAAATATATTCATACATAGATACATAATAACTGAAGACTTGGTAGCTCAAACTGGTGCAATAAGGATGACCTGAATAGAGTCCATCGTCAACGTCTTGGAAGATAACATCATCTTTTGAAAAGATGACAGTGCTGGTAAAAAGTGGTAAACAAAAGTACTTGACTAGAAAGTGACGAGAAGATTTTCTGCATAGAAAGTGAGAGGAAAATCTGCATTCTTCTCCTTCCTTCAACATGCTACAAGATATATTTCCCAAGGCTTCAAATAACAATGCTTATAAGTAGAGACAATCAATTATTAATTTCATCTTTTTAATCCCAAAATGATATTGAATATCACTTATATATAATCATATGCAACGCAAAAATGAGAAAATGATATGGAAATGGAATATGAAGATGGATATGAAGCACGTGAAAAGGCATAAAATAGGACATAAAATAGAACGTAGTTGGCCCTCATCATTCCCCCCTAACTTAACATATTGCATGTCCTCACGCAATCATTATGATCAAGAAGTCTTTGATTTGAACTAGGAACCTTTTCGATTTATGGCTTTGGTCTTCTCCTTCACCCTTGAATAAATGTTCTTTCAATTTTTCTATCAATTCCTCTTCATAGAAACCTTCATGTATTACTTTCAATTATTTTGCACCATCTCTTCATAGTAAGCTTTATGTATTTTCTTTATTTTTCAATTTTATAGTTTTCTTTTCATTTCTTCAACATTCCTCCAACTTTTGATTTATTTATTTATTTTTATTCTTTTTCTCCTATGTTCATTCTTCATAACATCATTTTTTCAAATGCTATATATGGGAGGTATCATGAAAAATTATCTCCACTTCCAGCTATGTGAAATGGGTGAAATGATAGGCAACATGGAGGATGAAATGATAAGGAATATGAAGGGTGAAATAATAAGCAATATGAAATGATTATGTGAGGTGAAATAATGGATACTATGATGAGATGATAAAGGATAAAGTGAAATAATGGGTGAAAAGATATGTAATAAGGATAGTGTACCTCCCCCCAACTTAATTGGTGATTGTCCTCAGGAAACAAGGAGAGGATAGGTAGGGATGTTGCAAGTATGATCAATATAATAAAAAACATTAATAAATTTAAGAGATAAAAAAAATGAAAAATAAAATTGACCGTTTCACCAACTTGCATGTCCATTTATGCCAAGATGTGGTAGCGAAGAGAACTCAGGAACTATGAATCTCGAGCAAGGAAGGAACCAGAAATTGTGATGAGGACTGCAACACCATGAAAGAAATCCATCTGACTAAAGCATCATTGAATATGTGGTGTGTAGCTTATTTCACTCTTTGTGACACCTCAACTGAATGTGCAACACTTGCTATAAGGGATCATAGTCATGGTAACCACAACAAATTGGAGCATAGCTACACAAGTGAAAAACATGAGGTTATTGAAACACTCAGAGTGAAACAACCATAGAAGCATTTGAGTGTTCTTGAAAAATGGTTAACTAAGATGAATAACACCAATTATTGCATTATTTAATTCTTTTTCCATTTTATTTTATTTTTTCAATTTTTTTTCATTTTGATAACGACAAGTAACCGCTGGCAAGTTGGTTTTAAATTACTCACCGCCTAGTAGCACTGTAAAAATAGTTTTCACCACTAAGAATTTATTTCAACTACAATCCGCTAGAAATTGGTTTTCAAATTATAGTTGTCTAACAATGGCCGAAGGTTTTCATTGTTAGATTTTATTGCTTTTTTCTATTTTTATCTTTTTTTTGTTCTTTTTTGTACTTTTTTCTCCTTTTGAAAAATTGCATATAATGACCAAAGAAAATGAAATTCTCATATGGATGTTGAAGTGATACCATCCAAATCATAGAGTTCATCTGGAAGCACTTCAATGAAATTCACCATTGAAACTGGTAGCATCTAGAACGTGAAATGATGACCAAAAACAAGAATTGTACCTCCATCAAGATTGACCATACATCGTCGCAGAACACTATTGGTGCAAGCAATTTGATGTTAGGATTCCCAAAGATACTGAGAGGGGGGAGGGGTGAAATAGTATCTAACTGGTTAATTGATTTTCTTAACTTATTAAATGAAAAGCATTCCAAAAAACCAAAATTAATGCAGTAAATAAGAACAACAACCACAACATGAAAGACACACCATAACACATTATTTTTAACGAGGAAACCTGGTGTGGGAAAAACCTCGGTGGTATTTGTGACCCACAATATTCGCTTACTAGCCAATAAGAAAATATTACTATTACAATAGGGCCCTGCACATGCAGGAAGGCCAACTGCCTAAAGCTCACTGCTTACATACAAAAGAGAAGTCCACTGACTTACAAAAGTGGATTATGAAAATCCAATGTCATGTACTGCTACAAAAGGGCATTTGCTATGCCAGATCCAGTACCGGTTTAAGCTCTGCAACTTCCAAAACCTTATTCCAAAACTCTGCCTTAATATTCGCACATAATATCCATCACCTATCCTACCTTCAAATGTTCTCTAAGATCTCATACTTATATATGAGCCTCATTACAATATGCCTTGTCGGCTTTCAAAAAGATATTACAATTAATTACATTTTGCAATAAATAAAATCCTGTCAGCCAGGGTGTCGGTAATCAAACTTTTCGATGCCGGTGAACGTATGCCGGTGTAGAGTTTGTCGGTGCCGATGCCTACCAGTATCATATGATTGTAAGGTTGCCATCAATGACAATACCTTCAATCACCTACAATTTCTCATTGGAGTGTGCATTTGCCCACATTTGAATCTCATGTAGCTTTTCCACTATATCTGAAGATTGCATGTGGAACACGGGAATGCATGCCCAATCACTTCTAGAGACAAGGCAATGTAGAGAAAGACCAATTGTAGTCTCTCAATTTTTCTAATATGTCCATATGGTTGTAGATAAGTGAATGAATCAATCATTATGATGAAGTGCAATGATCTGTATCAAAATATGCTCAAGATCCTTGTAGAACTTTCACATGTCTTCAAGTTTTCTCTGGATATGTGGCTTGTGAAGAATCAACCAAGAACATGGCACCACAAGATACATGATTACACCACATTGTATTTTATCTTCCACATGGTCTAGTATCAAGGATGGTGAAAAAGAGAAGTTATGCCCATTAATGTTGAACGCTTGGCACAAAAATCATCTTGTGAGCTCCAAGAGTGAAGGAAAAAAGAAACTTGATCTTCACCATTCAGTTAGCAAGGCTAACAAAATGCATCTGTGTATGCTCTCATAGTGAAGCTTCATCAATTGGTGCAAAATTTTTAGGTCACCACCATAAGAAACCCACAACCATCTCCTCGTGACCAATAATATCAATTATAGTAATGTACAATATCATTCATTTAATAACTTTACCACTATAACCAATTGATTGATTAGAAAATGAATGGTGGAGTTATATATATGAGTAAATATTTAATAATAAAATGGATAAATGATAATTAATTCTTGTGTAAACATAATATAAATGAAATGCTGACGAACACAAAAAAATGCGTACCTTGATTTGGTCTAAAGCTCACACATGTAGTTTTATTAGAAGCACCAATGAAACAATCAATGAAGACTTTATCAAGAATCAACCACGAATTTCAAAAATTCAAGGGATTTGTAATGCCCGCCAAAATACCCTAGAGAAATATGCTAACTAACATGCTAATAGAGAATTAAAAAAAATAAAAATCACTTAATGCAACATATTCAACTAACTTCTCATATGAATTTAACATTCATTTACATGATATATACATATATTTCATGAACATAAACATAAAAGCACTATACGCAAGAGGATATATACACAACTCTATAATTTAACTTCCCTAGGGTATCTCAACGTCATTACTTACAACCTCACCAAGATCATATCCTTATAAGCATAACACCATATTTACTACCATGATCCAATGCATTATAACTCATCTAACCTTTCTTTTTTCATGCATAAATAAGATACCTCACTATTCTATTTATCATGAATACACTAACTCATTTGAGGTCAAAATCCGATGAAATTTTGTGATGAAAATGAATTAATTTATTGTTTCATCAGGTACCTTTCAATTTAATGTGAGATTTTCATTTTTTTTAAAATTGGTCCCCGACTTTCATCGAAATTTCGATGAACAAGAATGCTCATCGATAGTCCAATGATATTTCGATGAACGCTTAAAGTCAACCTTAATTTGTGGTCAACCGATAGGTATATAGTTCGATGCCCTAGCCGACTATTCTAATATGTTTAATTACAGACCTATTTGATTATTCCAATTGGCACTTGAGGTTGACATAATATTGTGATTAATCCAAACATTCCTTTACAGCCACTTGACAAGGAATTTTTGTTGTTGTTTTAGTCTCTGATTTGAAGGCCACTGTCAAACTGTCCCAAAAACAGTGACAATTACAGTTTGGAAGCTTTCTTTTGTTAAGTGCAGTTGTCTCTCACTTTGTATTCATTTGAAAGAACCCATGACTATTATCACAAATGTACTATTACTTACTGTATGGAGTTGTCTGATAATGACGAACAAATGAGGACTATTTAGGTTTGTCCTCACGGTAAACTTTAAAAGTCTGATTTTTTCCAAATTTCGGATTCTCCTATTGTTTATAGGCATTAAGGACCTTTTGAATGTCGCCTCAAGTGCATGTAGACATCCATAAAAGTACCTTGAGTCCCCTTGTGATCCATGTGGAAGGTGAACAATTGTAATGAGTATATAAAAGTTTGTGAGTCTGATCCTTGATAGTAAGTTCACAAACTTGATGGGGTGTTGTTACAAAACAAAAGCATAGTGGAAAAGGTTGCATTACAAGGTTTAATGTCACTGCTCCTAGAGTCTGATCCATGTCTCTAAAGTCTTAATCCAAATTTTATAGTCCTTATCAACTAGGTGCATTGACATCATGAATGGATGTGTAAAGCAACATGTTTGAAGCATGGTTTCATTGTTCCCTACTGTCCTATTGATCAAGAGTATTGTTCCTTTGAAGAACATGTTGTTCCTTTGTTCAAGCCTTGTATCCATGAAGTTGGCCTTGTTATGTGTTAAATCCTGATGAGACATTGTACCAAGAAGACCTTGTGGGGTGGGTTTCCTAATTGGAGCCTTGTTTCGAAAATTTATCTAAATATTCAAGCTTGGTAACAAAAAATCATGTCAGATTATATTAGTGTGGAACAAAATGAAGAAACACTTGCTAGATTGTGGGCTAGATTGAAAAGAAAGGGTGATGGGAAATGTTATTGTCCTTGCAATAATTGCAAGGGCTTATAGACGAGAAGACTTTTAATCACAACAGTTGAGAAACATTGTAGGTAGAATGCTCACATTGAAAAGGGGCATGATTATCGTCCATTGGTAAGTTGTTCATTATATGTCTTTATATTGATTGAATTTGTAAATGTTTATATCATTTTAACATTTTATATATATATATATAAAATCACTTGATCTTGAACATGGTTTATTTGTGTCGATCATTATTATAAAGGTGGGGCGCCCTAGGGCACATGATATGGATTATCATGTCCCAGAGAATGTGGATTTGCAAGCGGAGGAACATGGAGCTGTGAATATCGAAGATGAAGTTAATGATCCCATGGAAGAAGATGCTAATGCACTAGAAAATAGAGTTGAAGATGATGGTACAAATACATTGATCCATGACATATTTGAAGGCATACGCGCCCCTTTATGAAGGCTCCCAAACTCTTCTCTATGATGTATTGTTGTTGGTGAACTTGAAGGTTATGAATGGTTTATCCAACATAGCAATCTCACGGATGTTAAGGTATGTCATATATGTCATCTTTTTTCATCTATTTTTGTTGTTAGTTCATCACTACTAAATAAAGGATGAAATATGTATCATTAATGTTCATTATATTAACAAATTATTTTTGTTGTTGTAGATTGATAGGTGAATGTTTGTTACCACCATCAAATATTTTACCTCGCTCATACCGAGATTTATCTGTCATTATGAAAGATATTGGAATGGAGTATCAAGCAATAGATGCATGTCTCAATGATCATATTATATATCATAAACAACATGAATTTTCAATAGAATTCCCGAAATGTCATATCAGTAGATATCGAATAGATCAACTAACAAAAAGGGTGCCTCGCGAGGTTCTTCGTTATATTCCCATTATTCCACGTATGCAACGATTATTTAGGTGTGAAAGATTAGCGCAATTTATGGATTACCGTGTACGGAATAGAAGTGGAGATAACATTCTTCGAATGCTTGCAGATGGTTCTGCATTTAGGGACAGAGGAAAAATGACCACACTTTAAAGAAAAACCTCATAATCTTAGACTTTCATTGGCAGCAGATGGTGTCGATCCATTTGGAGAGATGAGATCTAATTGTTGCAACTTTTGCATTTTTGACACAACTTTGCCAACTTTGACCATATCCTTCTTGGATGTTTCCAACATGACAAAAATGGACTCAATATAATCAATTACAACATTTTTAATCCTTTAATGAACATTTTGACCTTAGTTGACCCTATTAGGTCTCTTGGTAGAAAATGGCTCTTCAAGCCTTACAATTGAGTTGTTTTTTTATATCAATGGACTTTATGACCTTACAAATCATGTATGAAAATTACAAAAAAGCAAAAAAAAGTACTTTGACCTCATAAGGTATCTTTATGCTTGGGTGCCTATGCACCATTTTATTATTTTTTTTTTTCGTAAGTTTATTGGGTTAATTTCAATAATGTTTTTAATATTCTTGGTGCAGTCGGATGATCGGGGAAAGGCACCAACAGTAGAGGAGAGCATCCATAGGGAGGTGCAATCACTATTATGTGATGATGATATCGCATATTCCGCAAACCCTTTGGATATGATAAGGAAGACCCCAAAAAATGCAATGAATAAATCCTTCTGTTATCATTCATGGTGCCTCAAACAGATGAGATAAGAGAAAGGGTTAAAATATTGACTAAGAGAGCACGAAACTTGCAAGTAAGCTGTCATGAGATCTTTAATTATAACATAAGTTCATTCATGGTTTTATATTTTGTACTCTTTTATGTCATGAACTATAATATGTGTTGTTTTTATAGGATTTTTTGCGTCCTCATGATGCTACTAGCCATGATCAAGGTACTGTGGGTGTTGCCCGGGGAGTAGGGGTTGGTACAAGTGTCAATCTTGATCTTCTTGCATATACATTACATCATTAAACCCCATCATCCACACTTATATTGTCGACTAAAATGTCGGCAACACATAGCATGCATACATTGGGTAGTGCACCCTCTGGCAGCGAACACATGCCAGAACATGCGTTAGGAAATGTACCTGTGGATGCAGAGGCCACTAGTACTAGTGATGTTTTAGCAACATTTCTTGGATCTTCCCGTATTACTAGTATGGGAACGTTTCTGGTCACATTTGTGGTGACCGAGGATTTCGTTCCCATAAAGATAGAGAAGGTCCCAGGTACTTTAAAATGTTTTAATTATTATTATATATAATCCGATTGAAATTTACTTATTGATCACTCTTTTTAGAGTAATGATCTCATGATATTTTTGGTAGGAAATGATGTTTTTTATAAACATCTAAATGATATTACATTGGAGATCTTCGGGCCCACCATATGTACATGATGGAATGCCCAAAATGAAGATTTAAAAGATGAGCTTATTAATCGTTTAGTTGCGTTGTTCGGTAATAACACATTCAACCGAACCAAGGTCCTTAAGAAAGCTAGTACCTATCTAAAGTATGTGAGGGACCAATATAGGTCACATTTAGAGAAGAACAAAAAGTACGAGCATCCTCCCATGATTCCGGAGAGGGAGTGGAAGGACCTAGTGTCAGATGGAAAGGAGAAGGCTGAAAAGAAAAAAAGGAAAGACACCACCGAACCAAGGAAGGTATGTGATACTATCAACAATGTAATTATATATTGATTACTCTTTCTTTTTACACAATCTAACATATTTCAAACTTTTCATAGGTTGTCTGACACAACGAAGGCAACAAAGGCAAGAGTAGAAAAACATGGGCAACACAAACCTCCCTCTGGTGGTTATATGAAATTAGCCGCACAAATTGTAAGTATCAATAAATGAAATATTGCATCCAAATAATAAATTGAAAATAATTTTGGTTTTATCACACCATAGAAGAAAAAATCATGATCTTATGCAAAAATGCAGAGCTCTGAATTCAAGAGAGTGCCTGCAAAAGAGGACTTGAAGATTGCCTTCCAATAAGGCTATGGAGCCGTGGCTAAACGTCTAAGACTCTTGATTGGGCAAACACAAGCTTCCATTGCATTCGACATGCAGGTAAATAAACCCAATGAAGTTTATTTAAAACTAAATACTTGTGCAATTTATTCAATATTAATTTCCACCATAAAGTAATTATGTGCCTATTTGTTTTAAATAGGTAAGCAATATAATACTGCACATGACATTGGAAAGTATCTTGGTGAGGGTGGAGCACAACCTGCAGATGAAGTTCATGGCCATGTGCGTCCCGATACTGGATGTATTCATATGCTATACAGAACGCATTATAGATTAATACAATTAAACATCTTTAATTGCATTTTGTGTATTAATTAATGTAACCTTTCATGTTTCAACTTTAGAGCATGTAGAGCGTGATCAACATGTTGAGCATGATTGGGCTAGACAAGATCAGGAACATGATGTGGACCCGTCGGGTAAATAGGACTGCTCTAATGTTCTTTTAAAAATATTTAATTGTAATTGGTGTATTAATTAATGTAACCTTTCGTGCTTCAACTCCAAAGGATTTAGAGGGTGTTCAACATGTTGAGCATGAGGCTATAAGACAAGATCGGGAACATGATGTGGCCCCATCAGGTAAAGAGAACCACTCTAATGTTCATTTAATTAATGAAATACTTGTAACAATAATAATAAAACATATAAATTTAACATTTCTTTGTTATTGCAGCAGACCCCCCTTGCAACGGCCTCCACGTCGTGAGTACACGACTATGCATACATTAAGATCATGAGAAGAGGGTAGAACAAATGATTTAGAAAATGATACTCCACTTCTTTATTTAGCCGCAAAAAAGAAACAAAAAAAAAGTGATTGTAATCATATTATGACAACCATATTTTTGATAATATGTAAAAACTGAAACAGTGAATGCTATATGCTAATGAATGAATGTGAATATGTTAATGAATGAATATTATATGTTATTAATGGATGAATGAATGGGTGTTATATGTTATTAATGGATGAATGCATGAATTCTATATGTTATTAATGGATGAATGAATGATTAATGTTATATGATTGGGTATAGGGAATTGAGAGTGATGTGAGGGTGGAGGGGCCAAATGAGCTTCTACCTTGACGTGGTTGGCCATGTTAAGTAGAGAATATTAAACTATTCTCGAAACAAAGAGAAAATCAATAACGTAATGCACTTTTCAATATTTCATTATGCTGCACTTTTAAGCTTTTACTTTTTAGCACATCTCATATGTTACCTTGGATGACAACTTTTGCAAGGGATTCCAGTTGGCATAATATTTCCAATTGAGAGATTATTCCATATGGAGGGGCTAAGGGTGGCATTGGTTGTTCCCCAAGGAATTTAAGCCTTAGAGAATTAGAGTGACTTACTCGTGTCTTTACTTAGAAGATAAATGACTTGATTGGTGTCCAGACAGATGTTCCAGCTCTTGATATGGGTACTAATCCGCAGGTATTTTCATGGTTTTATGCCCTCTTTTTTAATGGAATATAACCTGATTTATTCTATCTGATTACTCTTGTGTAACTGAATGAGGTTGTCTTAAGTGTTTGTATTATCAATATACTCATAAAGTTTACGTGACACAGACAATGGCCTGGATATTATAAGATGAATACTCAAAATTCCATGGCTACTCACCTACAATTCTAACGAGAAAACCTGCTGTGAGTATAATGAACTCGGCTTGAAGCACCAACAATTTGAGTATACCAATTAGGATTTATATAATTTCTAGATTTTCACAAGACTTTTTTATTTGGGTAGGATTTAGGCGGATCCCTTGGCAGAGATGCTGCAACTGGTAGAGGTGTTGTGTTTGCAACAGAGGCTCTGTTGACAGAGTACGGGATGAGTATATCAGATCAATGTTTTGTTGTCTAGGTAAGGATATTTTTCTTCATGCCATGGCTTTGTTTACTAAAGAGCCTTGCCCCTTTGTGTGACTAACTAGGGTATGGGTAAGATTTGTAACTGTAGACATATAAAAATGACCACTTTCTTAAGTGAATATTTAATATTCATTTTAAACTCATTCCTCTATTTAATTAAATGGATTATTTGATTAAATAAATTACTCAAATATATTTAATTAAGTTCACCTAAGCCTTTCATAGCCTTTTAATTAAATAAATCACTTTATTTAATTAATTCCCCTTTCTCCCCTTTTAATTAAATTTACATTTAATTAAATTGATTCTTGCAAATAAATAAATCTAATTTATTTATTTTAATCCCCTCACTTGTATTTATGCAAGTTGCATCTATTTTTTTTGAAATAAAGTAATTTATTTTAATTAAAATTCCCCTCCATCAACTTGCAAAATCCTACATCTCCCACTTGCCTCTCTAAACCCCCTTCTAGATTCTTCTAATCACTTCTAAATTAACCTAATCCATCTCTTAAATATTCTTGTGTGAGCTTGAATTTCTTCCTCAGAATGTTACCTGCAATAAGTTAGTTTCACAAAATACAAATGGAAATGCATATAGGAAATCCAAAATCCACCAATAAAACTACATGAAATACATACTAAAATAAAACATTATTTTACCTTCATGGCTCATATCTCATTGTGTCCTAACTCCACCGTTCCTTGTTGCAGGTGGTGTGCTCTCAGACAATGCATTGTTGGCTTCCAAGATGGCATATGAAGAATGGACTGATAACTTGTATTTAACTGACACTATGATATGCAAATGCTACATGATTATGCTAAAATGATTATGCTAAAATGCTATATGATATTTGCTATTACTATTTGCTATTTGCTTCAAAAACTCACAGATGCATATGATCAATTTTCAAGACTAACTTGAAGATTCTTGAAGATTAACTCTCTCAACTAAAGCTCTTGATTTTATAGACTTTGAGAGGATAAGATGATGTGGCTCAGATCAACGGTCCTGATCAGATCTGCAAATTTGGATGGCTATGAGCAAAGGTGAAGGTTGAGAGAAAGGGGGAAGGGGAAGACAAGTGTCACTCATCTCACCTTAACTAGGTTGTTGACTGAGAGAATCTAGGGATGGTTGGAGGAAATTTAGGCATGAGAGGACAAGTGGACTCAAGTCCTTCCTAAGATGTAGGGGGTGTTGGAGAGAATATAGGAAATGGTTATGAAATATGTGTACGTACACAATTTTCATTAAATGTGGAGGTTGGAGATAAATGATGAATTAATATTTAAGAAATATTAATTTCCTTAGCCACATCTTTGATGAGTTGGCAAAGGGAAGATGAAGTGGAGATGGAGGGTGAGTTGGATAAGGGATTAAATAATTTAGGAAATTATTTAATATTTGAGACTATAGGATAGGAGAATAATATTGAATATTTAATTGTTTGGAGAAGATAATTAAATATTAGATATTTAATTAACTTGGTTAAAAGGAATAATTAAATATTAGATATTTAATTAATTAGAAGAATAGGATAATTAAATATTAGATATTTAATTAATTAGAGGAATAAAATAGATGAATTAATTAATAAAATATTAATTAATAGAAAGACATGAAAATGAATTAAATAAATTAATATTTTCAAATTAACTATTTAATAGAAGAATAATTATTAAATAAATATAAAATATTTATTTAATTGCTCATAGCCAATTTTATGTGTATACATTTTGCCCCTCTTTGAAATAATGTCGAGACAACATTGTTTCACAGATTAAATCAAGTCTCGGTAATGCCTGATAGAGATTGAAAATCTTGATTGTGTGCCCCCTCAGGAGATTGATCGTGAAATTGTCGAAAATTCTGGTTTGAACGATTAATCTCATGATAATAAAAATTTAGTCAATTAAATTCATTTGGAAAAAACAAATTAAATTGCCCCATTGAAATTAATTACTCTTCAAAATAGTAAATATAAAATTAACCAAGGCTAATTTTAACTTCATTATTATCCTTGTCAGCTTTTTGCTTGAAAATATTCTTGCTGAGGTGGTGAAATGGTGATTCTGGTGGAGTGTCATCGATTTGAGCGAGTTCGGCGTTAGCAGCGACCTGTTGAGTATGGGTATTCGGTATGTATCTTATCCTGAGCCTTGTTTTCAAGTTTTAATTCAAAGTTTCATGTTTTTAGGCACTTTTTTGGATTTTTAAAAAAATTTTGACATTATTTTAGCGCTTTTGCAGTTTGTTTTAGCTCATATGCAACTAGGTTTAGCGCAAATGCTTAGATTAGCGCATATGCTCTGTATGTTAGCGCTTATGTTCAAGTTGTTAGAGCATATGCATAGGGTAGCGCAAATGCGTTGTTTGTTAGCGCATATGCCCAGAAAGGTAGTGCTTTTGCATGGATTAGTGTTTATGCCTATAGTTTTAGCACTTTTGTTAAAAAGGATAACGCATATGCACTAAGTTAGTGCATTTGCATTTAGTTTTAGTGCATTTGTTGTAGTTTGGAGCAAATGCTCAATAGGATAGCGCTTTTGCTTAAATTGATATTTTTGATAAGTGAAAAAGCTAAAAATCACTTTGATAAGTAGATTTAACATGTTCAATACACATTGATGATGAAATAGGGTTTTTATTTAGCGATTTCGTGATTACGTGATTGATAGATAGCTTTGATTAGCTTTATTGATAGATTTGTTGATTGATCGCTTGATTGATAGATAGCTTTGATTAGCTTGATTGATAGATAACTTTGATTAGCTTGATTGATAGATAGTTTTGATGAGCTTGATTGATAGATAGCTTTGATTAGCTTGATTTGATCGATTGAGTAGCTCTAAGAAACCGATTTAGTTTCTGATGTAAGAGCTTATTTGAGTAAACTTTGTGTTTGATAAAAAAATCATGATTGATAGGTTTTAAAATGTTTTGACAGCGTAAGTTGCTTCAATTTGATTTGATGATTCAATTTGATTTGATAGATAGATTTCATGATTCAATTTGATTTAATAGATAGATTTGATGATTCAGTTATTTTGATAGATATATTTGATGATTCATTTGTTTTGATTGATTTCTCTTGACAAAATAGGAGAAACTTGATGTTCTCCAATGTCGGGAGAAATTACCCGTAGTGCGTCATTTAGTTCCGGAGTTGACCTAGGCTGAGATTAGACACATAGATGCCTGTGGTTTACGCTATTTGTTATATATGCTTGAGATTACACATAACAGAGGTTTGTTGACAACATTCCCCAAGAGATGGCACAACGAGCATAACACTTTCCACCTTCCGATGGGTGAGATTAGTGTGACTTTGGAGGATGTCTACAGGATTCTGCATATCCCAATGACTGGCGAGCTAGTGCAATATGATTATCAGGATCGGGTTGGGATAGAGGCTTGCAGAGTTGTGTTTGTTGATGAGAGCATTGGTAGAGGAGAGATCTGATGGGCTGATATGGTGATGTATTACAAGGCTCTTCCTGTTGCTCTTGCTAGTTTGATTAGAGGATTTATATGTCCTGATAGGAGATCACGAGGTTTTTCCGTTGGATGGGATGAGATTCTCCTTAGTATGATTCAACATCGTACGCGATATGCATGGGTGTTTTCATGCTGGCACACTTATATCATGATCTTCATCAAGTAGTGTATGATGAGAGTGTGAGTTTATCTACTGGATGCACTTTATTGCAGATCTGGTGCTAGGAGCACATTGTTGTTACTCGGCCTATCCATCACATAGTTCGTGGAGAGAGGCAACCATATGTATATTTCTATGCAGGTATCCTTACTTAGCATAAGCTGGGTAAGATGGAGTATTGGCGTTGGGTGCTTGATTCATTGGACAACATCACTTGGAGACCATATCTTGATTATGAGCCATGGATGGATGACGCACAAACATTACCATGTATTATGCAGAGTAGATATCTCATTGGTCAGACACCGTTTATTGTTGAGCAACAATTGATTGGTCAGATTTTGAGATAGTTTGGTATCATCCAGCCTATGCCTACGGGTGTGACGATATATGCTCAGTGTTATAGAGATAAATGAGATTGGGGACCGTCGTTGTCATTTGAGATTGCTTGTGTAGAGTTTGATGCTACTCCGAGAGTGGCTTATATGAGATTACACATTCTTGATTCTGGGGTTACTGCAGAGTATGCTCAGTATATTCTAGCTCATCCATTTCCTCGCATTACTGATCCAACAGATCCTCCTCCCAACTCAGGAGATGATAAGGATGACTTAGATGATCTAGTTTCTAGGAGATGCAGATGGAGACGAGAGCTTAGAGCTTCTCATGAGGTTGGGGGAGGTGGAGATGATGGTGGGGATATAGGAGGTGGTGGTAGGAGACCTGGATGGAGGGGAGGTCGATTGAGAGTCCGTGGAGGACCATTTGTACTGGCTGGCAGGATTAAGAAACCACATCCTATGGGTGGGAGAGATGTTGGACAGATTGGGAGAGAGCATGGCAGGACTGGTATGAGATCACCGAGAGGGTTGCCATTGACAGGAGGCAGGGTGACTGGACTGGATGGGGGTTGTGGGAGAGACATTGATTTCAAACAGATTCAACCAGATCCTCAAGTTATTGCAGTGCATGGTGGAGATGATGAGGATCCTGAGGATCATGTTCCCCTAATTAGACGACGGGTGTAGAGAGTTGCTCAGACCGAGATCTAGCAGTTAGATAGGTTGGTGGTTAGGGGATTGGGATTCATGCACCAAAACAGGATCCACTAGAGCAGGTTGCACTAGTGCATGATATGCCAGATGTGGTTATACTAGATCATGATGTGCCAGGGCAGGATACTATTGATAGTCTGAGAGCACAGATTGATCAGCTTCGAGCACAGGTACAGACTCTTATTACTGAGCGGGATAGAGCTGTTAGGAGACAACAGGATACTCAGGTTCTTCTTGATCATATTCAGCAGGTTGGATCAGGTACTCTCTTGGCGGATACCGTTAGAGCACTAGTTTGGGCTGGGAAGGAGACTTCCCACTAGCGACGACGATATGAGGAGGTAGTTACAGAGAGCCAGAGAGTAGGTAGTTATCATACCACTATGCTGATGGATACTAGCAGTGGTGGGGTCATGGGATACTCAGGGTCTTCTTGATCATATTCAGCAGGTTGGATCAGGTACTCTCTTGGCGGATACCGTTAGAGCACTAGTTCGGGCTGGGAAGGAGACTTCCCACTGGCGACGACGATATGAGGAGGTAGTTGCAGTGAGCCAGAGAGTAGGTAGTTATCATACCACTATGCTGATGGATACTAGCAGTGGTGGGGTCATGGGACCTCCTCAGAGGAGTGGGGAGCATGGGAGATAGGCATCTGGAGGATCTTCTCGCCCACAGCCACAGAGATGGACAAAGTCAGGTGGTAGTGGTACAGGACAACCTTGACTTGATTTGTATTTGATGAGGCATTTATATTGTTTATCTGATATCATTGTATACTTGACTTTTTATTATTTTATGATGATCTATATGTAGATATGGACTCTATATGATGATGATGATTTATATGCATGTTACTCTATGTGATGATGTTGCTTTATGCTTTGATGATCTATATGCTTTGATTATATGGATGCAATGATTATATGGATGGTGATATGATCTTTGCTTTTTATTATGATGATAATTTATATTATGATGCAATGATAAATGCTTTTGTTTGATTTTTATTGATCTTGGATGCAAATGAAAATGATTTCTAACTTAAATGATGCAAATGTAATGATCTATATGGAATGCAAATGAACGATTGATTTGCTTTTGATTTATGATTATATAAATGCAAATGATCTTATATGAAATATTTTTGAGTTTTTATGTAATGTTTATGATGATTATGAATCTAAGTGCAAAGATGCAACTAAATGATCATTATAAAATGATAATGCAAATAATAATGATGATACACTACATGATAAATGAAATGCACGCTATTAAATGCAAACTATTGCAATGATAAAATGCAACTAAATGAAATGAATGATGATTAAAATGACTCTAAGAAATGAATGCACCTATAATGATTAAATGCAAATTATTTTTGTTTGTCCAAGTATACTTAATCTTTATTTATGACCGTTGATCTGTTTAATGAAATGATATGCTTATAATGCAGCTGACAAATGAATGCTTATAATGCAGATGAATAACGAGCTAATGAAATGATCTAACTAAAAATGATACTGCCAGTCTTCATATGCTATCTTGTAACAGTGCTTGATTTCATCATTGAGCTTTAAAATGTTGTAAGAAAATACAAGCAACTTGACATAATGATTCAAGATGACCTGAGTATTCCTTACATGGATTTTGATATAGCAAGTTAATACAAGCAGCTTGATATAATGGATCAAGTTGACCTGAGTATTGCTTGCAAAACAGACAAGGAGTATCTACTTTCATGCATGACTTGGAACGTCCTCCTTGATCTTTTGCTAATCATATCCTGAGACAAGTTCATACCATAGTAAGAGATAAACCACAAACAACAATCAAAGAAAATAATCATGCCCCATCATAGCTTCTCTAGTCATGAACATCCTTGAGTTGCATAGAGTACATGATTAGCAATAAAAATCAAGATATAAACATTGAACCTTGTATGTCATTCACATGTTCTAATGGTCATTAACTGATATAATCATCTTAATGAATGATCTTTGATAATACTTTATAGCTTGCTGGTTGATTCTTCATTTTCTAAGTTTGACGATTCCGTTGTTATGAACTGCCTTGATTTTCATTGCTTTGTTGCTTTTTATCTGTTTCAAAACCCTAGATGTTTTTGGATTTTCTAAGTTTTTCAAATGTTTTTGGATTTTAAAGATTCAAAAGATCACCTTAGCAAAAGGAATTAGGATTTTGCCCCCAGTGGAAACAAAAATTTATTATGGATGCATGAATTGATCAAGATCCAAACCATGGCGAGATACAAATGCAGATTGATCGATACTGATAAAATCTAAGATAGTGACTACGACAAGTATGTCAAAGATTGGTTAACTGTTGGTAAGCTGCATATTTCTTGCTAAATGTTTCAGAGCAATGGATGTGAAAGATGTTTTGGATAAGCTAGCGATAGATAGCAATGATAGATGTGATAGGATGGAGTGGATAGGTGCGCAAAGCGATCTCATAGATGGAGGAACTCACTTTTTTAGATAGTGTCTGTTTACCAGGTTTTCACCATCTAAATTTATTGCATTTTTTGGATTTTATATGCTTTTTATTGATTTTTTCAGGACTTTATATGCTTTTTATTGATTTTTTTGGGACTTTATATCTCAAGCATAGAATTTCTTAAGATGGATAGAATTGATAGGTTCATCAAACCAATCACCTTCAGGAGTAGATAATTTGTATGCTCCTGATCCATATGTTGCTACTATGACAAAAGGTCCTAGCCAATTTGGTTCAAATTTTCCCTTCTTTTCTCGGTCTTGCTGATTTCTTGGATTCTCCCTTAGAATTATATCTCGAATCTGGAAAATATGCGGCTTGACTCTATGGTTATAGCTTCTTGCCATTCTTTGTTGGTATACTTTCAAATGTTCTGTTGCATTTTGGTGACGTTCCTGAATCAGTTCTAGTTCTTGGAGTCGAGAGACTCGTTGTTCTTCTTCTAGTATAAGACCGTGCAAGGATACACTTAGAGAAGGTATCTCTACTTCTATAGGTAATATAGCTTTTGATCCATAGACCAAACAATATGGAGTTGCCCCTATTGGAGTGCGGACGCTAGTTCGGTATGCCCAAAGAACAGGATTTAGTTGAATGTGCTAGTCTTTCCCAACTTCATTTACTGTTTTCTTCAAGATTTTCAAGATAGTTTTGTTTGTTGCCTCAGCTTGACCATTTCCCTATGGATAATATGGAGTAGAGAACCTATGTTGGATATGAAACTGTTCACATAGTTCTTTCACATCTTGATTTTTGAATGGCCTTCCATTATCAGTGATAATGGTCATAGGAACTCCATTGCGATAGATTATGTAATTCAAGATAAATGATGACATTTGTTTTCCTATCACTGTTGTTAAAGGCACTGCTTCAATCCACTTAGTAAAATATTCAGTAGCTATCAAAATGAACTTATGTCCATTAGAAGATGAGGGATTGATCTTTCCTACCAAATCAAGGCCCCACTGTGAAAATGGCCATGATCTCGTCATAGGATATAACTCTTGTGTTGGTGCATGGATTAGATTTCTATGGATTTGACATTGTTTACATTTTCTAGCATAGGTGAATGAATCTCTTTCCATAGTAGGCCAAAAGTAACCCATACGGATAAGTTTCTTAGCCAATGTTAAACCACTTGAGTGTGTACCGCAAATACCCGCATGAATGTCATCAAGAACTCTCTCAGATTCATCTTTTTTTCAAGACATCTCAACAATGTACCATCTAGACCACACCTATATAGGATATCAACAATAATGGTATAGCGAGAGGACTGATGGATAAATTTTCTTCATTGATTATGAGATAAATCTAGAGGAAGGATATGATCTTTCAAATATTGGTAGGTTTGACCGTATAAGGATTCACCGGTTCCTGATATATGGAAAATTCGATAGGTATGCTGGGATTGGATGGTAGGGGTTAAGATATCTTCCACGGGAAATTCGTAACGCTGTTGATTCTCTTTATTTTGCAAGAGAGATGCTATTGTAGCCATCGCATCTGCTGCTTTATTCTCATTTCTCGGAATCTGGGTGAATGTGATTTCTTTAAAGTGTCTTTTAAATTCCTCTATCAGCTGTTTGTATGGCATAAGCTTAACATTCTTTGTTTGATATTCATCATTTATTTGATTTATGACAAGTTGTGAATCACCATAGACATGTAGTTCTTTGATATTCCATTCAATGGCCATTTTAAGCCCTATAGCCAATGCTTCATACTTTGTAGTATTATTGGTGCATGGAAATCGCAGTCTATACGATTTCGGAATTGTGTGTCCTTGAGGTGTGATGAAAAAGATTCCTGCACCTGATCCATATTGAGTATAAGAACCATCAAAGTACAATTCCCATAAGTTTGTACTTACTGTGCAGAGGCATGTTATTGTGTAGAGGTGCATCAGCCAATTAATCAGCGATGACTTGTCCCTTGATAGCTTTCCGGTCAACATATTCTATGTCAAATTCACTCAGTATCATAACCTATTTGGCTAGTGTCCCTATCAACGTTGACTTTCTCAATAGATATTTGAGAGGATTTATCAATGCTATTAGTTTTACATAATGAATCAACATATAATGTCGTAGCTTCTAGGTTGTAAATACAACTGCTAGACATATCTTTTCAATTGAGGAATAATTTAACTCATAGCCAACAAGTGTTCTGCTGATATAATTAAATGCTCTTTCTTTTCCTTCATCATCATGTTGACCTAGGAGAGCACCTAATGATACACTTGTTGCTGAGACATAGAGTAACAATGGTTTCCCCTTGGTTGGCGATATCAATACTGGAGGACTCATAAGATATTATTTTATTTTCAAGAAAGCTTCTTCACATTTTGTATCCCATTTGAATGGAGCATTTTTATGTAAAAGATGGGTAAATGGAAGACATCTATCGGCCAATTGAGAAACAAATCTCCTGATTGATTGCAACCTTCCTTGTAAAGATCGCAATTGACTTATGTTCTTGGGTGACTCCATCTCCATGATAGCTTTAACTTTTCCAGGATCTACTTCGATTCCACGAGCTGATATCCAAGGAGCTTTCCAGAGGTTACTCCAAATGCACATTTCTTTGGATTTAATCTCAATTGACATCTTTCCAGCCTGTCAAAAATCTTGCTTAAAATGTTCAAATGTTCTTTTCTTGTGTGAGATTTTGCAAGTATGTCATCGACATAATATTCCATGAATGTATGCATCATGTCATGAAAAATTGTCATCATAGCCCTTTGATAAGTCACTCGTGCATTGCTAAGCCCAAATGGCATAACATTCCAGCAGTACGTTCCCCATGCACAGGTGAAAGCTATCTTCTCTTGATCTTCAGGTGCGATTCTTATTTGATTATATCCTGAGAAGCCATCCATTAATGAAAACATCTCATGGCCTGCTAATAAGTCCACTATGATATCAATGTTTGGTAACGAGATATCATCTTTTGGACATGCTTTATTCAGATCTCTAAAATCTGTACAGACTCTTATGCTTTTGTCTGGCTTTGATACTGGTACGATACTTGAGACCCATTCTGGATAAGCAACTGGTCTTATGAAACCCACTTCTAATAGTTTCTTGAGCTCGGTTTTGACAAGGAGAGCAATATGCAGATGCATCTTTCTTAGTTTATGCTTAATAGGTTTTGCTTTTAAATCCACATTAAGATGATGCATGATAAGATCTGGATTAAGTCCTGGCATATCTGCATAAGACCAAGCAAAATTTATTTGTCTTTGCTTAAAGAATTCCATGTACTCTTTCCTCTCTCTTTCTGATAATGAGGTAGCAAAATGAAGTATTTTAGGATCTTTTGATGTATCAATGTTTACTGCTTCTGTTGGTTCTATTAGGATAGCAGATCTCTCTTGAAAATATGCAAGAAAAATGTCAAACTTTCCATCTTCTGGTGCCTCTAGGAGGTTTTCACCATCAGATACGCCCTTTGTTTTCTCTTTCGATTGATCTAATATTGCCATGAAATGGTTTTCAACAATATGTCTCTTTCCTTGTTTTATTTCACTTTTGTGACTGGAAAGTTTGGCATTCTCCTGGCTATGAGAAACATCACTTGATTCTGCAATGGAAGATGTCTTAGGATGGATAGGTTCAACAATGTTAAGGTACACGGCTAAGTCATGATCATTGGAAAAGACATTTAGTTCGGGGTTGTCTAAATTATCCCAATCAATTAGTTCAGGATGTAGAAGGGGTAAATCATAATCACTGTCATCATTAGGTGTTTCAATGTTCATGACATAATGATCATAGCTTGGCGTAGAATAGGTATTGTCATAGATTAAATGTTTTTGAGAATTGTCTTTCTCAAGAGTTTCCGAATTAGTCTTAACAAGATTAATATAGCATTTTGTAGTTCACACTCAAGTGGTCCTTCAACTGACGTTTGTCCCTTAAACGAATGGATTATATCCATGCACACATCTTTGATACTGCAAATTCCTTCTTGATTGACCTCGTTTGCATTTTGGAGTTGACATATTTGTGCACATGATGAAGTAGATTCTTTTAATAGATTTTGTCTCCTTTCAAACTCAACTTCTTCTGGACTAATAGTTAGTCCAACTTGACTATCTCTTAGCTATTCCATGGTTCTTCCATATCTGATCCGTGTTTGTGTATCCTGTGGCATTGCTTCTCTATCTTTGTCATTTCCTTTCCTTTTTGCATACGTCTCTTTTCTCTGGATTTTGAGTTTTTTTTGCCTTCTTTCTAACTTCATCTTTTGTTTTGTTATAGACAAGTCTTCTTTCGTGATAGCTACTTGATCTTCATTATGTTCTTTACTTGATGTAGTGGATAAGACATCTGGACTCCATTCGTATTCATTGGAGTCTATTTCTGAATACTGATCCAAGATTACTCCACTATACCATATTGGAATGTCGTATGGTGCAAAGAGTTCTATGATTTCTGCCATCTCTATTTTTACTGCTTCTGGAATATCTTGTGAAGATTTTGCCTTTGTTTGTATTTTCAGAATTTGTTGACAGGATTTTTCTTCACCTTGGATGATGATCTCCTTTTCTTTCTTTTCATGTTCTTCTTGCTTCTTTTGTTTATTGGTTACTGTTTTGGCCGCTTGATGTAGCTTTTCTTGCCAATTTTCTTCTTTAGAAACTGATTTCTTTCTCCATTTTTGCTGTTGATGATTATGTTGCTTTTGATTAGACTTCAGATATCCTAGCCCGGATTTATCTTCTGTGGATTGTGAGTGTGGACAAATAGGTTCTGAAATACCTTGATGTTGCTTACCAATTGGTCCTTTTCCTTCATATCCCATCTTTTGCATGATTTCATATCCTTTTCCATATTGTTTTATGGGAATATTGACTTCTGTTGCTGTTGCTATAGTTTTGTCTTCATCTTTGTATAACCAACCAAGAATGTCTTTATCTTCATTTTCCTCTTCAAGAGTTCCAGCACTAACAAAGGTTCCTTTAAACATATGTTTTGATTTTCCTGATGCCTTTAATTGAATGTCTGTAGGTTTCCCATATGACTTAGGGGAAAGTGGAAAATTTTGCAAAGAATACTTTCCCATTCCTTCATCATTTAACTTGAGCTTTTCTTCAAAAGTTTCCCATAACTTTGCTTGAATTTCTTTGGTAGGATATACTGATTCTCTGTTATGTGGAACTCTTATATCTTGTGTTGGCTTCGAATTATTGCAATATTGACTAGAATCTACAATTATAGTGATTTCTTTTCCTTCATGAGGAAATTTTACACATTGATAATATGTAGAAGGAACTACTTGCATCTTGTGAATCCATGGTCTTCCCAGAAGAATATTGTAGGAGAGGTTCAAATCTAAAACTTGACACAATGTATCATTTTCCACAGTTTCTATCTTTATTGGTAGCACAACACTCCCTTTAGAAGAACGTTCTGCTTCATCATAAGCCTTGATGGTTATTTTCTTTTTCGGGTCTACTGCATTCTCTGAATATCCCAAAGCTTTTATCAAACTTAATGCACACATGTTTAATCCATCTCCTCCATCTATGAGCACACGTTTGACACGAGTTTTATTTATGGAGACTTCAACATGTAAGGGAGCATTGTGAGGATGTTTCAAGGATGCGTCATCATTTTCAGAAAATGATAAGAAATGAGGAGTTATGAGGTGTCCTACCATATTTTGGAACTGATCTATATCCAAATCTTTTGAAACCCTTGTTTCCACTAAAGCTTTCTCCAAAATGTCCTTATGCATAGGTGAAATCTTGAGAAGTTCCACAATTGATATTTAAGCAGGTATTCGTTGTAATTGCTCTACTAAATTGTATTGTTGTGGATTGGGTGTTGGATCTTTTTCTGCACCTGGAAAGGTATCCTTTGCTTTGCTTCTCGTGATAACATTGATTGGTTCTGAAGATGAATTTTCGTTAACAATAATCACATTCACTACATCATCGTATGTATAATTGTAATTCACCTTCGTTTTTCCTTTGTCATCTTTTAATTGGGACGATTCGCCTTTGTCATAATTTGGGAGTGGAGTTTTGAAAGCCAAGTGTGATTCATTCGTTTTATGGCTATCCACTGTAATGGTTCCATTATCGATTAGATCTTGGATAAGGTGTTTCAATCTCTGACAATCATTTGTTAGGTGTCCTTTATTTCGATGATAGTTGCAAAAATGATTGTCATTCCACCAATTGGGCTTGACTGGTGGTTCATAATTTCTTGTTTCTGGCAAAACAATCAATTTATTAGCAAGTAAAGTTTTTAGAGCCGATTCTAAAGATTCTCCAATGTTTGTGAATTTTCTTCGAGGATTGGAGAAAAAGGACTTAGCTTTGTTGTTTTTTGGATTGTTATTGCTTGGGTTTTGACTTGATAGATTGAAAATTGGTTGTTGTTGTTTTGTATTACTATTATCGTCATTCCCTTCATTGTTGGCATTCCTATTCTTTGACTAGAACTTGGGTTTGTCATTAGTGTTGTTGTTGTTGTTGTTGTTGTATGAATTATTGTAAAGTTTTAGTTCTCCTTTCTTTACCATTGTGTTCTCTATTTTTAGTCCATTCTTGATCATTTTGGCAAAAGAGGGAGGACATTGCATCCTTAGTCGATAACTCATTTCACTGATAAGATTATCAATGAATATGTCCATTTTTTCTTGATCAGGTACATCTCGGGGATACCTATTAAACATGTGTTTCCATCGTTGTAAGAAAATCATAAAGGATTCACCATTCTTTTGTTTAACATTGCAAAGATCTAGCATTGTTATTTCATTCCTTATATTGTAGGAATATTGTGAAATAAACCTATTTACAAGTTCTTCAAAGGATTTGATTCCAGATGGTAATCTTGAAAACCACTCCATTGATTGTCCATTTAAACTCCTAGGGCATAAGGTAAGTTTTATCGTGAGCAAATTCCATGCTCATAGTACAAAACTCCCTAATGTGATCTTGAGGATCAGACCTTCCATTGTATTTGTCATATTTAGGAATCTCGCAATGTTGCGGAAATGGTATCATATTTAGATTTTTATCAAAAAGATATGGGCATATATCTTCTAATGAATATTTCTTGGAGCTTGTCCCATTTTGCATGTCTTGTATTTGTTGTTGAAGAGTTTGTATTTGTTGAGTAAGGTTTGATAAGGGATTATCTACATAGTTTCTTCTTGCTTCTTCATGAGTCTTTTTGTCACTATGCTCTTTTATTTTATCATCCCTTTCTTTCCTTGTTTCTCCGTTACTTTCTTTGTTTATGTCCTTGTTATTTGGATCATCTGTGTTTTGGGTGTTACTTGTCTCTACATCTTGTTTCAATCTTTCCATGTTAAAGTCTTGTGGTAGTTTAGCTCCAGATTTTGCCAACATCAAGAGATATTTTTCTTTTTGTTTTGCCAACAATTTTTCCATTAGCCTATCAAATTTGAAATCTTGCTCAAGGTCTCTAATGGTGCTATTGACTGCTTCTTCATCAACAACGGTAAATCCAAAAGTGTGGAATATAGGAGTATCTTCTTCCTCCATTTGTTGTTGTTTTCTAAGTTGCTCGTGTTGGGCTCTAGTCCAAACTGGCATGTGATTATTTCAAAGTTGTTGAAATTCCCAAAGGACAAAGTCAATAGGTGATTATTGGTTTAGGAAGATATGCTTTGTTGATCTTACCACTATTGTTTTTTCATTGGGATAAAGTGTCTCTTTGTTGAAAGGCACGTCTTTGTAGAGTTTCACTGTCAAATTTTGTACCGCAGTCACGTAAGTAGTGATGAAAACGGTGTAAGAATGTCATATGTTTCAATAAGATCTTGCGATTGATATACAAGAATCTTATCCTTTTCTGAGTAGCTTTATAACTGGGTTTTCTTTTCTTAAGGTGATACTTAAAAGTCATATAAGCATTTGACAATTCACAAGTTTGTTGGATTCCAAAGTTGGTGCAATTTTGGTTTTGATATAACCTAGGTTCAAAATAGGAAAGATATATCCAAGATTAGGAACCTAGTATAGATTTGATCAAGCTTCGTGATAGAGGATTTGATTATCTTGATGAGAAACTTGACAAAGATGTTGATTTTTGCACTTAAGATGGTTGAATCGATAGCTTGTTAAATGTTGATGTTTATAGAACCTTTTGAGTATAACTTGTTGGATTAGTAACCTAGTTGTTTGAGCTAGTTTGAAAAGTATGTGATGGTTTAGAGACAAACCTACTTCAAGAATTATTTTGATATTGATGTTTTGACACTTTGATTTTGGTCTGGTGTTTCAAGTGTTGAAAAGCTTTTGTATTACCCTTTTGATCAAACTTTTTCAGAAATTTGTTGGATTTTTGCTCCCTTGTAGATGATAATTTTCTTCAATTTTTGACCATTTGGAATATGTTACAGACATAGAAGACACAATGTTTAATAAACAAAATGCACAAGCAAGTACAATCCCTATGGCAGGCTGAGACAATAGTTGTTGAATCTCACGTGGAGTTTCCCCCAAGGCTACGCTATTCATAGTGGATATTTAGATGCTTGACCCCACTGGCTCCACCCTTGGCACTCACTTCTTCGGGGTAGCCAAGCACTAGTTTCCATGAAATCTCGCCATGGCAAACTTTATATCTCTACTAGGAACTGTATGTATGTGAGCCATTTTAGAGGTCTGACCTCCTGCGCCAACAACTAGAAGGATTTTGGCAACTAGTACAAGTGGTTTTTAGTAAAGGCTTCTGGTAATGTGGCCATACATACGACACTTTTAGCTCTATAAATACAGAAGGTTCCTAGCCTATAGAGGTTATGCTCCATAGGGTTTATGGGGAAACATAGTGTCGGTATGAACTTATTAGCACATGTTGTTTGGGAATTTCGTCACAAACATGATTTATTTATAGTGGATTGGGAGGACTCGGTATTAGCCCATTTCCACTTTAGGTCATTCCCCTCTCACTGGCCCACTCAAGGCAGCTTGAGAAGGCAGGCCCTCTAAAAGGATTTAATTGCTTGAAAGTAAAGAAAGCGTAAAAGAGTGGGTTTGGCTTTTTGGTCATCGAATTAAGGGGAGAGCATATACCTACCACTTTTGAGACACGGAATACAAGTGTTCTTTTTATCATTTCCAAAGCAATTATTGGCTAATTCCTATTTGGAGATGTTGCTCCAACAAGCATGGTGTTCATTTTAGCCCTTTTAAAAGTCTATGTGCAACTATTTTAGAGAAAATACCAAAAATGCAAGTTGCATGCTGTCAATTCATCCTCTTAGTTAAACTAGATGAACAAGATATGATATATTACTTCCCAAATGAAGACTTTTAATTAACTAGATGAGGAAATGCATAAAATTTGCCTTAAATGCCATCCTGCACACGCATGTTAGTAATCTAAAAAATCTGATTTCTTAGACATTTGGACCTACAAGAAAATTTTGTTAGTTTTATAAATAGAAGCGCTAACCTAACATATGCGCTATCTTTCTGTTCAAAAGCGCTAACCTGCAGATCAAAAACGCTAACTTAGACTACAAAAGCGCTGCTCCGTGGATACATAAGTGCAATTTCTTTGACATATTCACTAACCTAAGACACAAATGCGTGAACCTGTGATGCAAATGTGTAGAATTTAAGACAAAAGCGCTAACCTACATGACATATGCGCTAACCTATGATGCAAATGTGCAGTTTTTTAGACAAAAGCGTTAACCTACATGACATATGCGCTAACATATGATGCAAATGTGCTAACCTATCGAACAAAAGCACTATCAGAATTCACACATGTGTGAATCTGCATTACAAATGCGTTAACTTTACTTTTGTGAGATTTTTAAAAGTATATGCGAAGTCTATGAGCCCCACGGTGGGCGCCAAAATGTGTGAGCTTGAATTTCTTCCTTAGAATGTTACCTGCAATAAGTTAGTTTCACAAAATACAAATGGAAATGCATACAGGAAATCCAAAATCCACCAATGAAACTACATGAAATACATACTAAAATAAAACATTATTTTACCTTCATGGCTTATGTCTCATTGTGTCCTAACTCCACTGTTCCTGGTTGCAGGTGGTGTGCTCTCAGACAATGCATTGTTGGCTTCGAAGATGACATATGAAGAATGGACTGATAACTTGTAGTTAACTGACACTATGATATGCAAATGCTACATGATTATGCTAAAATGATATGCTAAAATGCTATATAATATTTTCTATTACTATTTGCTATTTGCTTCAAAAACTCACGGATGCATATGATCAATTTTGAAGACTAACTTGAAGATTCTTGAAGATTAACTCTCTCAACTAAAGCTCTTGATTTTATAGACTTTGAGAGGATAAGATGATGTGGCTCAGATCAACGGTCCTGATCAGATCTGCAAATTTGGATGGCTATGAGCAAAGGTGAAGGTTGAGAGAAAGGGGGAAGGAGAAGACAAGTGCCACTCATCTCACCTTGACTAGGTTGTTGACTGAGAGAATCTAGGGATGGTTGGAGGAAATTTAGGCATGAGAGGACAAGTGGACTCAAGTCCTTCCTAAGATGTAGGGGGTGTTGGAGAGAATATAGGAAATGGTTATGAAATATGTGTACGTACACAATTTTCATTAAATGTGGAGGTTGGAGATAAATGATGAATTAATATTTAAGAAATATTAATTTCCTTAGCCACATCTTTGATGAGTTGGCAAAGGGAAGATGAAGTGGAGATGGAGGGTGAGTTGGATAAGGGATTAAATAATTTAGGAAATTATTTAATATTTGAGACTATAGGATAGGAGAATAATATTGAATATTTAATTGTTTGGAGAAGATAATTAAATATTAGATATTTAATTAACTTGGTTAAAAGGAATAATTAAATATTAGATATTTAATTAATTAGAAGAATAGGATAATTAAATATTAGATATTTAATTAATTAGAGGAATAAAATAGATGAATTAATTAATAAAATATTAATTAATAGAAAGACATGAAAATGAATTAAATAAATTAATATTTTCAAATTAACTATTTAATAGAAGAATAATTATTAAATAAATATAAAATATTTATTTAATTGCTCATAGCCAATTTTTATGTGTATACAATTGTCACATCCCTAGGCAAAGGGAAGTCACTTCTCAAACCCTCAAAGTCTTTGAAAACCATTAAAGGCTTTATGTCCTCAACAAGTTAACCTTTAACGTCTTCCTAACCATTAATGGTTAACTCAACCTTCTTATATGATTAGAGACTTTCTCTCTAACTCAACCTTCATCTAACCCAAGGGTCTCATCAAGCATTCGTGGCTTTAACCTTGGTCATCCCTTTAACCCTTCCACAAGAGTTTATCCTTTGGGTAAAAGCTTTATTCAATGGATAACCCTAACCTAACCTTAACGCTTACATCCTAAGGTAACCATCATGTCTTCTCAAGCATTTAATGCTTCTTACGTCTCCTCTCAAGCATACTCTTATTGACAATTGTCACCATTTCATTGGTGAGAATTGTAAACATGGATTGATAACTTTCAATCCTGGCCCTTGTTAAGATTATCCAATCTTGACCATCCATTGCCTTATTTTTCCTATAAATAGAGCTCTCATTCTCTCATTTTCATATCCAAGTCTTTAGTATAAAACTTTTAGATATTTTACTAAGTATCAAAGTTTCATGCATCTAATCCAGAATCATTTTTTAATCAAGCAATTAGTCTCTCTTTGAATAAAAATAATCTTAATAAGCATTTTAAGAAGCATTTCCATTATCATAGCATACTCATATTAGACAAGTATATCATGTTTTTGATTAAGGTAAAAACAGGTTTTGAAGGGGCCCCGAAACCCTTTACATTGCGATATTAACAGAAAAAGCAACAAGAGGCAAAAAGGAACAGTCCACCGAAAAGCCAGCAGAAAACCAAAGAAAACCAGCAAAAGCCCCTCAAAGCCAATAAAACCGGCCAGACCCAAGAAGATAAACTAATTGATTTTTTTCGAGGCATTATCCAGGGTGTTGCTAATCCCATGCAGTTCTTTGATGTTGTCCCTGAGATTTGGGAGATCTATAGCAGAAGTAGCCACAACTTTCTTGACACTCGCCCTAGTCCTCTTGGCAGCACCACCAACCGGAGTTGCACCACCACTGCTAATCTGGATAGTCTCATCATCCATTTCAAGTTCCACTACTGGCTTAGGAGAGCTGGTATGATTGAAGACCTTGGCAATATCCTCTAAATTTTTAGTGATAGCTGACAGGATATTCGGGATAATACCCATCAAATTTTTCATGGCCTCTCTCCCATCTTCCAGCGATTTAACCTTCTCCTTCATATCATGCTTCCATTTTATCTACTCCCTGTCATCCTCCTTCATTTCATCTGTGTTTTTCCCCTTTTTTTCCAAGTTCTTCAAGAGATCATAGGTCCATATGTCATATTCTAGTCTCGCCTCGATAAGTTTTTTGAGGTTATCTAGGAATAACCCGTTATTTTCCTTGTCCTCGCTTGAACTTTCTTTAGTCATATTCTTCTCAGGTTCCTTGTTCCTTTCCCTCTCGAAATTCGCATCAATATCTTCATTATCCTTGAAATCCACATCCTCCATAGGATGGCTGTTGTCCTTGACAGGGCATTCACTGTGATAGGGCTTTCATTGCCAGACTCATAATCACCGCTTTCCTCCTCGATACCCACCTCCTCATCTTTCCATCTATCATCACCATTAGAATCATCCGTCTCCATTTCATTGCCTTCTTTTTCAGTTTCCTCAGTTTCCATCCCAGGGGCATTCTTTCTTTTTTGTTAGAAAATGCCTTCTCCTTGCCAGAATCGCCTCCCTCCATCTTTCTCTTCCTCGGGGAGGCAGATAACCTCTTGTTTTCCAGCAGGGCGAGGGTTTTGTAGTGCTCATAGATGAGCAACAAGAGCCCACAATGGAGAACCAGACTAGAGGGATTCTTATTGTGTTTATTGAGGGACCTGGAAAGGGACCTAAGAAGGTAGTAGGGCAGGGAGACCTTTTTGTCGTGTCTGAAATGGTTTAAAAGAATGAAGTGGTAGGTGTGGGCCCTGGAGAAACGGCCCTCAACCGTGATATATTCCATTATAGCGTTCAAAACTCATCCCTAGATTTTCTTGATATTAGCAGCTTCATAGTAACCTCTTGTGGCTTTGCCAATTCTTTCCCTCTCTTTTTTCTTCCGTAGAAACAGATTAACCGCGTTGTTGGAGACTTGGAGGTCTCTGAAAAAATTAAGCCCAGTATGGGGCATGCCAGTCATAGTAGCTATGAGGCACGCATCTAGCTTGAACTTAACTCCATAGATTTTAAAGGAACCATTACACCAATTTTTAGAAATTTTGGTAACGGCGAGATTTACCCTACCTTTATCATAATCCGCGAGCTTCTCCATAAATCTTGTGAGGGATCCTTTTTCTAGTTTCGCCCACACCTTCGACATCACTTTCCATGTTGACGGATTATCAGGTTCTTCCCTTCTTAAATCTCCTCTCATCTTCGAGTTCAGATTATCAACTTTGTTCCTCTGCAAACTCAGCACGCCTTTCCTGTTAGGATAGGTTTTACTAATCTTTTATCTTATCATTATATCCATGCTAGTTTAATTCATATTAAGTTGATCAAACATCCCTCATTCTTGGAGTTGTCATTCTTGAAGTCAGTTTGCTCAATGATCTGAGAGCAAAGGCATTGACTTGAGGGATCCTGTGAGATAGAGAACAATGGAACGTCCCTTGGGGAGTTGAGCTATTCAATATAGCTCTATAAATTGCACCAAGAGTCCCACTGGTGTGTGGACCCTTTTTGAAACCAAAATTTCTATTTCTTTGTACCACTTTTCCCGCACACATTTATGGCACCCATTGTGGGGCTCGAACCCATGAAACATATCATTTTTAATGCAGGAGTGATATTGTAGGTACATGAAAAAGCCGAGTTAGCACATTAGAGCCTTCTTTTAGCACTTAGAAACTGTTTGCTAGCACATCTCACTCATTGTTTAGCGCATTAGACTCTAACATTAGCGCATCGAGAACTTAAGTTAGCGCATAACACTTCTAACTAACAACTCTAAAATCATAGCACATTAAGAAACCAGTCTAGCACATCCAGTGATTAGCTTAGCCCATAGGGTCTATTCTGTAGCGCATCTGTGCATTTCTATAGCACATTGGTGTAACAGTGTAGCGCATAGAGGTAGCAGAGAAAAAAAAATTGTAACTGAGGAAAATCATTTTAGGCTTGTGTAAGCCCACACTAACATTTGATTGCTGACGAATTTCATGCAGGTTCTAATCTTTTTTGTGTAGGGGAAGGAGTTAGTTTAGAAGTTTTATCTTTTTTTTTTTACTTTCTTTCAAAAGATGTTAGTTAAAAATAATTCACTCTCCCTTTTTGTACAAGTAAAATAAACCTCATGTTTTCATTTTGGGATGCTTAAATTGAACCTCAGACTTCTTGTTGGTGTTTAAAATGAAAATTCATCTTTCTTTATTGCAAGGTAAAAAGAACAACAAAATTCACTTTTGCTTTCTTGCAAGTTAGAAAAGGAAACACACTTCACTTTGGGGCTCTAAAAAGAACGAAACAAATTTACTTTCAGCAAGGTTAAAACAAACTTCACCTTCCTTTGGTGCCTAAAAGGATCAATTTTATTTTTGCAAAGGTAAAAGAAACTCATCTTCATTTTATGCAAACCAAAGAGGGAAATTTTTCTTCTATCGACTTTAAATTTTGTTGACCAAATCACGATTTACTTTGTTGACTAGGTTTATTCAAAGGTTTTTGGAAATACACACTTTGCTATGAAAGGTTAAAAAGAACACCATGATTTTTGGAGAAAAATCTCCAACTAGAAGTTAGAAAATCATTGTCTTGAAGGCTAAAAAGAACCATTGTTTGCCTTGTCTCGAAAGTGGAAGGTATATGCTCTCCCCTTTACTAGATGATAAAAAAGCCAAACCACTCTTATGCTTTCTTCATTTCAAGCATTTACATCCTTTAGCAGGCCTGCCCTCCCGAGTTTCTCTTAGAGTGCCATTTAAATGGTCAGTGAGAGGGGAACGACCTAAGTGGGAAATGACTTTATCGCCAAGTGTTCCAACCAACTATAATCAAAAGTGGAGGTTGACGAAAGTCCCTTCAACAGTTTTGCTCAGCGATTAGCCTTCCCCCAGTATCTTTACGATACGTAAAGCCTTTGTTCTAAAGGTTGGGAAGCCTCCTGAGGGAGTTTATCACTGAATACTGAACATGAAGCCTTACTAAAAACTTTAGAAATAGAAACTTTGAGCCGAGTCAGTATCCAAACATCTCCAATATCATGGTGCAAGGGTGGGGAAGAATCCGCCCCCAAGATTACTCACCATATATCTCCCAAGATAACTACTCAATTGTGAAGCAATTCACTTTGAGTTAATTTATGGAAAAAGGCAAAAAAATGGGCGCCCCCTAGGGGGTGACATGACTGTTTGAGTTGACAGAGTATCAAGACTAGTGGGCTATGATATTGTTGATGACGCTTGAATAAAGAGTCTATTTGATTTGTCTTACTTGTATCCAAACCTTTGAAAACACTGGGGATTTGAACACATCCTCGTAGAACATACACTATCTGTTTAGCATAGGCAAAATTGGTTATTTCTTTCATGCCGTGTTTTCAAGTTACTTTCAGAAAATCATCCATCAAAGCAAACAAGTGTTAAATTTTTTCTAAAAATAGCCAACAACAAAACAATCAGGGCAGTTTAGCGCGTAGGAGCAACCTCCTAGCGCGTATCGACCATATTATAGCGCATACAAACCATAACTTAGAGCTTTGATCAGTCAAAATAGTGCATAAATAGTTGTGAAACTGGTAAACATTTCAATAGCACTTTGTGTAACCATATTAGCGCTTTTGAGCATCAGTATAGCACATAGGAGGCATAACTTAGCACTTTGAGTCCAAACAACAATGCTTAATTGAGACATATTAGCGCATAATCTTCCCAATTAGAAATAGTTTTCAAAACTCTGAGTTAGTGCATAACATAGGAAGCTTAGCACATAGGGAATTTCTTGTAGTGCACCTAGATCATCAAATAGCACATCCTGTATTTGTTTTAGCGCATGGTTAACACAGAAAAATAGAGAGTAAACCAGACATTTTTGAAAAATTTCATCACCAGTCCTGAACACCCTTTTGGGCCTTTTGTCAAACTCACTAATCAGAATCTGAACCAAATCATCAGAGCAAACATTTCCAAAATCAAGCAAGCATCCTCAGAACAAAATTGTCGAATCTTAAACTAGCTCGTGGTAAAACTTTATCCAATCAAAATCAGGTAGTACCATCACATTGATCAAAAGGTCTGCCATCTAAATGGATTCTATAAAAACAAACAACATACCGAGTTTAAACCTTAAGTTGTCAAATCGAGTTTCCATATCGTGAGACTCTTATCCATATCATTTGACACACTTGATAAAGTAAGCTTGAGTTTTTCAAATGAAGTATCTCAATCCAACATCGAAGGAAACCATTGATCATTCATGTATGACCACTCCTCATATTTTGAGAAGAACAAGTCTTCATCACAAAACTAAGTTGAAGAAGAGACAACCTAGCTCTTAAAAACTTGCCAAACGGAACAAGTTTCTCTATATCAATCGCCAACTTGTTAAACCACATCGCACATTCTTGCATCATATGTGATTATATCTTTAAGGCAAATCAAATGATCTTGACAAAGAACCCTTAAGAAGCAGAGCTTACATTCAGAAAGCGACATTCAACCAACACTTGAATCGTGGAGGAAAGATAAATCCCACTTTATTCCCACAATTTTGCATCACTTATAACATAGCTCGACCCGAACCACCAACCCTGGAGCAAGAAGAAGAAGATTTTATCCCCTTTGTCACAAAAAGCTTTTACTAGGTGTTTGTTGTCACTCGTTCTCAAAGAAACAAGCAAAGTGACCCACAACCAGAGTCAAGTATGGGTCATAGACTATCCAACCCTTTCGATTATACTGATCTGGGAGATACAAAGATCACTGAGGAACTTCTCCAAGAATGTCAAGAAAACCCCTCATTCGAAAAGCTCATGGAAAGACTCATTGAAGCTGACAAAGAAAAATATATGCTCATGCTAACTAGCAAAGGAGTTAGACTTCCTGAAGATTTCGATACTAAAAACTTAAGGAAAGTCGACAAACAAATTTTTAGGACAAGGTCTCGAAATTACTCCTATAGGGACTCCGTCTTCATTTTCTTTCATTGCCATAGGTTTCCCCGATGTCAATTTCTCAGTTAGGAATTCATGATTGAAATAACTATTCTGATATCATTTTATTTGTTTGCCATCGGTACAACTTCAACTGTCGGATATTAATGTGTTATCCCGACTTCATTAGTTATTTTGATGAGTCTGCTCAATGCTTATTGATAAATTTCCTCTTGTTTTCTTTTATCGGGATAACTCGCATCATCTGGATAGCCTTCTAGTCCTATCCCGATCTTGTATATGATTTTGATAAAACTTGTATCAACATAACATATTCCAAAATACACATGTCGGAATAGTTTACTCTATCTGAATGATTTTTTTTTTTTGAAATCTATAGGTTTCGTCGCAATTTTGATGAACCCCATCCAACGAAAAAAAAAACATCCGATGTAGTTGTTGTACAAGCGATGATTATCTCATTGTAATGCCAACAAAATGTTTGCTCCACATCATTGGAATATCGATGAACGTTTGGTGCTTTTTCATCATAAAGTCAATGAAATGTTTGGTCATTATCATCAAAATATCGACGCTTTTAGAGATTCATTGCACATTTGTTTTGTGATTATTTTCGTCGCAAGTTGGATGAATTGTTCATCGATTTACCGACAAAAAACCACCTCCAATATTCATCCCACTGTCCGATGATAATCCATTGGAGGTTTGATGTATTTATGTTCGTCGAAAAAGCGATGGAATATTAGTGACGAAAATATTTTGGGCATTTCATCGGTAATTCGACAAAAGTTTGTCGATATATCAACAAACATTCCTCAGAATTTAGATTCAAATACATTAGTGATAGATCCATTAATAATCCAAATCCCATTAAACCCCCAAGATTATTTTTAAAGCACCAAATCCAAATGTTCCTAATCCCAACCACTTATTCAACATTATAACATTATTATTCCATTTCTAATACTAATTACCACATTACTAATCCATTTCCTTAATCATCATAGGCATTCACATAACACTAAATGCATATCTATAAAACCAATTCCATTAATGAGCATTACCCAAGATACAAGAAAGATACATCAACGTGTTTACCTAATATATCATCTACCATTACACATGAGTACTAAATCCATTTACATCAAGGAGCATATCTCTCAACCACAGTACAATTATCTCCTAAATTATATAAGTACATATGTCATATGAAGCATACACATCAATCTACTAAAAATGTCCATCCATAACTGAAGAGACAAGAAATCCACATCCACGCAAGAGCATCTAACGAAGAACATCCCAATGGAAGAAGGCATTAAACCACGTAACCATGTGGAACCATAAGGAACCACCCCCCATGCTAGGAGGTGACACAAGATCCCACACACACTCTAGTTCTAGTTTGAAACCTAACACCCAAAGAGATAGAACAATTCCAACACTTCAAAACATCTAGAGGCTATCCAACAACATGGCATAAAGAACTAGGATCTACATGTAGGGAAGAGTGTCATCACATGCTATCACCAACAAATAAAGATATCCTAGAACTCAGTCCCGACATCCATGATACACATACAGAACCATCTCGACCTTTGAGGAAAACAAGGGAGTTTAGTTTATCCAATTACCATATCTGCCCATACCTCACTCCAGTTGCACTAGCAATCCAACCATGAGATGGGGTACCACATATACATTTCTTATCTTATTAAGATGAGTTGCTACTACCCAACCCACCAATAATTAATTTATTATGTTATCGCTTCATTATTATAATAAACCTCCAATGAGTTATCCAAACGGTCAAGACCCTGACTCCTCACCTAAGGAATCCTAACAGTTCATTCCTCATGACCTCGTAGACTAATGGAAGCCCACTCTGCCTATTTATGCACCTAGACCTTAGGGTAACAACATACCCAATACAAGAACAAGGGCTCACAAACATAACCAGGGTAGCCAAGGTACCATTCATAATGAATATCAACAATTTAGCATAACCATATCAATATCATAGCCATATAGGCAACATGAAACCATATAATAATCAAAATCTGCAAATAACAATATATCTAAAGGATCATAAAGCAATAGCAAGGTATCAATCATATTGCATGTATATAATAGTGCAAAGTTCCATCATAATGAATATCACAGTCCCGGATCACCTTACAACACTTCAAACAACACAAACACAACCTCTAGACTGTCACAAAACCCACACAGAAAGCTCAGAAATGACCTAGTGAGCCAAAAACTATCATAGAAGGTAAAAAAAACAATCTGATGCATTCATCCAATAGAGTAGCGCATTTAAGGACTAGTGCAACACTTTTAAGTAATATTACAAAACATATATTAAACTGAGTAGCACATTTGATTAACAGTTCAATGCTTTTGTTCAGTTTAGAACAACACATCTAGACAACAAAACAACACATATAAACCACAAGAACAACACATACAAATAATAAAGCAGCGCATATGCCAATTCTTTCAGCACTTATGATATAGGATGTAGCACATATAACCTAAGAAGTAGCACATTTATTCCAGAACACAAAATACAATAAGAAATGACCCAGAATATTCGGCCCAACTCGGAAAATAAATAAAAAACTAAAGCTAAATTCGGGCTCAATGAAACATGGAGTAAATAAGCCAAAGTTGTGAAATAAATCAAATTAACCCAAACCAACAATGCATAGGAACCTTCGACACAATACAATACTCACTTCCAACAAATTCACAGTCACTGAAGAGGATAAATTTTTTCAAAAAACAAAGGCAAAAGCAAGGGAGTAAAAATCTCCAACCTGGATATAGAAGTTATGGAAAGCCAAAAATTTGAAGAAGTGCAACGAAAATCCAATCCAAGATTAAAATCCAAATCCAATGCTTTAGTAATGTAAATTCTTCGGGAAGCCTAACTCAGGCAATTACACAGAAAAATCCAATATATAGAAAATTATTCCAAAACTATAGAAACATGTCGGCCAATGAAAATAATCAATTAAAATATATTTCTTACCAACTCTTTCCAAATGCTAAGCCAAAAATATAAAATATTCTTTAATTAACTTACCCGAATATCTCAACCAATGGTAAAATAGGGTAGGTAGAATAAACAATAATAAATAATCCCATCAACCAATAAATAAAATAGAAAGGGCTAATAAATAAAATAAATAAATCAAAAGCGCAATAAATGTTAAACCACAAAATAATATAAATAAATAAATAAACAATTAAATAATATTATCTCACAAACACAACTCCCAAAAAGGCCAATCATAACGAGGGGTAGGTAAACAAATAATAACAAATAAATAACCAATAAATAGACAAGCCAACAATAAATAAATAAATACACAATAAACAAATAATTAAATGTACGGATATATATAAAATACTCAAGCCCATATAATTTAAACTTAATACCATTAATATTTCTCACATAGTTATATAAAATATAATAATTAAATAAATAATCTTTCATGCATAATTATTAATGCCAAATAATAATAACCCTCAATAATTAAATATGCCATTATATTTAAATATCAATGCCATCCATTATTTTAATTTAATATCAATAAACTATATAAACCAATTAATTAATTAATAATTTAATTAATAATCACAACTCCTCAAGACAACCCAACATAGGGTAACATAAAATGCCACACAACGCTAAATGATGACTCAACTCAAGGTACTAGACTTACAAGGGTGTCAACTTAAACCTAGAGTGTAAAATGGGATTTCATGTCACCTCCTAGCAACTTTCCATTGGGATGACGACACACTCATACCTGTGAAGCCATGTGGAGTTGATGTCCAGTACTTGCAAACCTTTCACCACCAATACACATACAACAACATATATCATGAAATAAACATACAAGTGAAAAGGAATCACAATGTCATATCATGCTCATAAATGAGTGGTATGACATCATCCCTTTCACAAGCGTAGTAGAAGACAATCATGACAACCAAGCTCTATCATAATCACCATCGTATCCAGTATAATTATGAATTAGGGTTAGTACATGGTAAGATACCATGAAATCATCATAAAGTAGATGAAACTATATCAATATGGTCTATTGATGCACAAAAGACAAGATGATTCAGGGAGAGGCACTACAGGATTTCCTCCCCCCCCCCCCCCCCCCAACTTAATTTCATACCACAAAAGCATGAGGGCGTTAGGATAATCCAAGGAATCAAGAAATATAATAATAACACCATGGGCTTGTTCAATGAATGGTCATTTCAAGATAATCCAAAGAATCAAGAATGAAAAAGATATGTATAGATTAAAATATTGATCCTTATTTAATAAATGATCATCCTCTAGAGCATTTTTTTTTTATGGTCATTAATGCATTCAAACCCATAGAGTTGTGCTTAATCAATTATTAGTGGGCCTTGTTGGAATCAATTAACACTCAGGGGGGGGGGTGCATTAGTAATCTGCAATTTACAAAGTTATTAAACTGATTCTTAAACCACCAGATGCATAAGAATGAATGTAAAGTGTAGAAACATAAACAATTCAACCATAAAACCATAACACAAATTTTTTTACATGGAAACCTGGAAATGGAAAAACCACGGTGGGATTTGAACCCATAATATTATTATACTTTGATCAGGAGTATGATAATATTACAAAAAAGGGAATGCACTTGCATTCAAGCACATTGCCTAGAGCTCACTGCTCAAATACAAAAGAGGGCTACAACCTCGGAGGACTTGCTATCCTACAAATTATTACAATAGTGTCTGAACTAAATAATAGCATCTAATAATGCCAAATAGCAGTTTCGGTTAAGCTCAAGAGTTCTTCTACCACTATTCTATCTCTCTACTCTATCATGTTGTTCTGTCATATACCAGAGCACTAAAACCTACAATCACATTCACAAAACTTCATACATTCGCTCATACAGTCTTCTCACACTCATACCTTCCTTCAAAATGCTCAAATGAATCGATCTTATATATCCACATCAACAAAATAAATCAATTCCCATGTTGGCTTCCAAAAACCGTATAACATGCAACATGAAATGTGTAACCATAAGTCGGCTCAATCCGACTACCAATCCATATGAGGACCCAAACAAATTGATAACAAGCTTCTCACATGTCGACACAATCTCCTTGAACTTGAAACCAATCACCGAAATCATCCCAAAGATTCTGGGTCACACGTTACATCACTTAACTTCAAAATGACTTTGTTCTACCTAAATTACCGGATATCGGACCTTCAATCTCGCTCATGAATCAACATCGGATACTAGGATTACAAAATAAGCTGCCTCAAACCTCGAATTATCTACCTCTATTATGACAACCAAAGTTATGCAACGAAAATCAAGATCTGCATAATGTACTCATACTCTGTCAGATATTGTATTCCACCTTCCAGACTTATGCCTAATGAATAATACAACTTCTGGTAAATCAAATCTATGTATACTGTATATGATTTTTGAACTAAGTTGCCATCAATGACAACTCCTAAACATCTCTCATGCATCAATCTTCACTGAAACAATGTATCTTGCCAACAATCTCCCCCTTTGGCATTGATGGCAACATTGTGAAAAATGACACTATACACTAAAGACTACAAAATTCCAAAACTAAAAAATCTCCAAGACTCAACAAGCTCTCCTTGAGAATATACATCATTTTTCACTTTTCTCTTTCCCCCTTTGACATTAATGGAAAAGGTGGATATTTGCCAAAATTTATATACAATAGTGTACACAGTTACTTACAAAAATTTGAAAATATTTGCAAAAATTTTTTTTAGGCACAACAGATGATCATCCCAACCCTTCTTCAAACTCCAAAATATTGATCTGACTACTAAAAAGATAGGTGTGCATCTCTACTCATCTACAATTTTTTGGAGCACTCTTATTCAGAGCATTCATTGCATCTTGCTTACTACTGATCAATGTATCTAGCCGAGGAGTGATAGGGCTTCTTACTTCTCCCACTCTGCCTAAAATTATTTCCTTTTCCTGATTTAAGCTCTTAATCTTATCAAGTATACTCATAACTTGAGCTTCAAAATTGCTAGCAGGGATTGATTGAGGTGCATAGGATTGAGATATGCTAGCTAACTTCCCTTCACACTCTTTTATTTTCTTGTCAATGTCAATAGTAAACTTAGGGAGAATTAGACATGACTTATATATTTGACCACCTTCATCTAATGCATCTCGTATTCTCTTCATAATAGTTATCAAACTAGCCCTATCTCCTTCAATCATCTTCAAAATTATCCTCAATCTCATAGCATTAAACTGAGTCAAAACTTTAGCATCTGCCACTCTCTCCAAAGACACGAAATGAGAGTCTATTGCATTAAGCATGCTTATAAGCTTACCAAAGGGAGTATCACCTGAATCACACTTAAAGAATGGCAAAATTTTCTCCAATACATTTGTGGCCAAGGTTATCAACTCTTTGTCTTCGGTGTGATACTTGAGTAAGTCCTCACTTGCTTTTTCTTGAGCAAGAGTTGCTAGCTTCAGTGCTTGGATAGGAGATAGTGAACTTAGATCTATTGGACCTTGAGTAAAATCATCTGAGTCAGTGTCAATCTATTTTCCCTTGTCTTCTACAGTGTCTCTTGCCACTGTCACCCGAGCCTGATCATCCTTCTCTTCTCCTTTGTCCTTCTCTGCCACCTCTGCACTTGCATCTTTCACAGCATCTTCACCCTTCTCAACATCAACCTCTCCCTTTCCTTCATCAACTTTTCGAATCTCCTCAGCTGCCTTTTCAGAGTCAACCTCCATCACCAGATCTTTTTTTTAGCTTCACCAAAGATTCCAACATTCTGATCATCACCAACTGTAGTTTGTTTATTTGTTTGTTCTTCTGGAATGGCTTGCTCAGATGGTTGGTCTTTCTTCACATTAAAAACCATTGTATGTACTTTCAAAATGGAGATATCATGTGCCTGATCTTCCGGTTGGGTGTCATCTTTCACCAGCTTGACCTGATATTGGTTCTCCTTCAGAACTTTCTTCAGAATAGCCTCTATTTCCTTCCTTCATAAATTTTGCCAAACATTATTTTATTGACCCTATGCTTGCTTTTGAAACTACTCTTGGCAATATCCAGTAGTCTGGGTATTTGACTTCTTGATATTACCGAACATAGGTTAACCAAAACATATTCATTTAACCTTTCATCCTCAAGACTAGTTGTATGCTTTCTTGCATCCAAAATCTCATTTAGGCTCTTGGGTATCAAGGATGATAACTCTATCAGTGATTTGTTGTATATATTCATATATTCTACCACAACCTCTTCTAATACCCTTTTTCATTTTCATTGCAGTTATCATACCACTCTGAAACATGCTTTAAGTTTCCTTCCTTGATAACTGAATCAACTCTTTGTTTTAATGGAAGAACAATTTTGTATTTCTCTCCAAGCTTATCGGATTTTAGAGCTTCATCAAGTTCAAACTTTGGCTTCTTGCTTGATTTGGCTCTACCGAATGGTTCAACTTCAATTCTGGGTTTCTTTCTTGGTTGGGCTTCACTGGATTGAGGCTTCTTCACTACCCTAGGATAGGTAGTTGTGTTCTTGACCTCTCTCACTACTTCATTAGACTCTGTCTCTACATCTTCAATAGTGGCTACAACATATACCCTTTTAGGCTTCTCCCTCTTCCTCTTCTTTGCTCCACTGGCTAACTTGGTTTATGGCTTAGGTGGAGAAATAGGCTTCTATGCACAAGAGGTAGGTGCTGACTTGGTTTTCCTTGGCTTGGTTTTCTTGGGAGGAGTGGAGACCAATTTTGTCTTAGGTTTTACTATGTCCTCCTCCTTCAGAATATTTTGCTCCATATCCCTTTGAACAACTTCCTTTGTTATCCCATTTTCTTTGCAAGCTCTTCTACTTATTTTTTGACCTCCCTCTTTCTTCCAGGCTCAGTGAATTTCTTATGCAAGTCTAATATTTTCTCTTTATAAGTACCAAACCTCTCTTCCTTCTCATCTAATGGTATACTTAAAAGATGTTGTGCATAAGCATCAAGAGTGTTTTCATCTACTTCATACCCCATGGGCATGATCCATACTGTTTTTGGTTGTACTACCTCCATATGGCATTGATCTTTGTCTACCATAAAGCATATGGTATCTTCATATTTTTTTACAATGTCCTTTGGAATCCTCTCTCTTATTTGCATCATAGCTTGAAATGATTTGAAATAACCACAGAAAGAATATTTTTGTGCTACTACATCACCCAATCTTTGCAAACCTTCTTTAATTTGAGCTGCCACTGGTTTATCATAAGCCCATTGTACTTTTCCTACACCGGGGATTTCATTCAAACAGTAAAGTGCCAAACAGATAATCAAAGAACCAAACTTGAAAACATGCTTCTTATCTTGCTTAATCTTATTTAGATTACTCATTAATTCACCAGGAAGGACTCCACACAGATCATATTTCTTGGCCTCCTTGAGTATCTAATAGGCTGCATATATTACATTACCAGATACTAATTTTTGTCTGCTGGATTGGTACACCTTATATCCTATCACCATTTAATAAAATCTCACAACATATTCAATGATATCACTTATTGTCATTGACCAATTATCATGCTGGGATCTGGTTACCTCTGTCGTAGTGGTATTCTTTACATGCCTCAGACTAGGGATCTCATCGGTTGCATTTAAATAGGTTACCGCTTGAATGGATTGCTTTATGATCTTATGTGGTCTATCTAGCCATATAAACTCATCATGAATTTGGCTCAAGACATACCTGACCCATTCAGGTTCATCAAAAATCGAAAAGTGAAGAAACTGAATAAAACCCTTGTCTTGCAGTGATTTGAAATCTGGCATCAGGTTCCTCATATCATCCATCATATGCTTGGTGTATAATGATAACATATCTGCATTGCCAAGATCTTCAATATTGCAGTGAATGTATGCCCTAATATCCTCGTTATGCAACACTCCATACGACATCGAAGAAAATTATGCATTCAGATCATCTTCTACCGATTTGAACTGATGTTTCTTGAATATTGGCCTTGCCCTATCAGTGATAGACTACCAACGGAGTTGCCACACCAGATGATGATGCCATTTTGAAATAGGGTATGAGAAACAACTCGAACATGGATAAATACCTTCTCAATTTCAACTGGATGTTAGGAATTTATGTCGGATTGCTTCCAGCTTTGTTTTTGCTTCTCAATCTCTTTCATCTCACTCCTCTGCTCTTTCCTTTGTTCGCAATGTGAAGAATTAATGATAGAATTCCTTTTTATTCACTGAAAACCTAACTTTAAGTTGTAATAAATGAACAACCCTAAAGGCTTTCCGGATACCCTCTTTTCCAATAATTCATCACCGAATTCTCAAATAGGCATGTAATCTTTCGGATATCAACTACACAACTAATCTCAATCATCTGCAACCTTCTCTAGTTGGTTATAGATCTCTGAAAGGGTTTTTTAAGGATCTACATGAAAAGATTCCCCCTAAGGTCAAATGCCTTAGTTATCGGATGAGGTTCCAACATTGGAATCGGATGTGGAGCCATTATGTGCATTTGAATCTTCCTTCTTAACCCACATCTTCTTATGCTGCTCTCTGACCTCTTCAAACTTCACTTTTTTGTTTCATCTGATCTGCTCTTGTCTACCAGAGCATTATTTCTCACATTCTTGCTTTTGCAATATTTTGCAATGTGATCGGATTTGTTGCATGCATAAAAAAAAACATTTCCTTGCATAGGTCTGAAGTTCATCCGATTTGGTTTGATCCTGCATTGGTTAGGAATGTGTCCAAACATTCCACAAGCATAGCATCTCTTATTTTGGAAATGATTCATCACTGCTGTGTACATGTTTGACTTATGACCAAAATTGTTGCATTTGAAACATTGACCGGTAAAGGTAGGACCATTATTCATCATCCTATTTTTGCATTGACTTGCCATATGACCAAATTTACTGCAAACAAAACATTTACCATTGAATTTATAAGTATTAGGTTGTCTTACCAGAGGTCTCTTGTTCTTCTAATGATTGCTTTATCTAGAACCGGAGGATTCTCTTTTCTCATATCCAAGTCCTCACATGTCTTTTCCACTTCTCTGACTTTCTAGCATCTCATCTAGCTTGGCTGAGCTAGCTTTGATTTTTTCTTTGTATTCATTAGCAGTGGAAAGTTCATCTCTCAAGATTATGATACTCCTTTCAAGTTCTTTCCCATCATTCTTGGATTGCACCAATTCAAGTCTCAATTGATCATTCTCATAGTTTAATTTGCAACATTCATCAGTTCTATCCTTCAATGACCGAGTCAGATTTTCTTCATTCTTCTTCCCGTCTTCAATCTCTTTTGTCAGATTCATCACAATGGATTACATCTCATTCTTCAGGGCTGCATCATCTCTAGCAAGCTTCTCACATTCATCTGTCTTGTCTTGTAGGGCTTGATTGTCAATGCTTTGTTCTTCTTTCTCCTTGAGTTTATCCATCAGTTCCTTTCTCTTATATCTAGATGTGCTCACTTGTTCTTTTAGAGATTCAATGAAATTCTCAGCACCATCCAGACTTCTCCTTGGGCTACTTTTTTCTTTCATCGTTGCATCAAGATCTTCAAGTGCCACAATAAGTTGCTTTTGCAAACCAGAGTCCATTGATTCAATCTTTCAGATCTTCCTCAAGCTGTTAGGCTCCTTCTAAGGAACTAAGTTCTGATATCAATTGTTGGAATCAATGAACACTAAGAGGGGGGATGAATCGATGTTCAACAATTTACAAAGTTATTAAACTAATTCTGAAACCACCAAATGCATATGAATGAAAGTAAAGTGCAGAAACATAAACCAATCAACCATAAAACCATAACACCAGAATTTTTACATGGAAACCCGAAAAGGGAAAAACCACGGTCGGATTTGAACCCACAATATTGTTATACTTTGATCGGGAGTATGATAATATTATAAAAAAGGGAATGAACTTGCATTCAAGCACACTGCCTAGAGCTCAGTGCTCAGATACAAAAGAGGGCTACAACATTGGAGGACTCACTATCCTACAAATGATTACAAATGATTACAATAGTGTCTAAACTAAAGAATAGCATCTACTAATACCAAATATTAGTTCCAATTAAGCTCAAGAGTTCTTCTACCACTATTCTATCTCTCTACTCTGTTATGTTGTTCTATCATATATCAGAGCACTAAAACCTACAATCACATTCACAAAACTTCACACCCTTACTCATACAACCTTCTCACACTCATATCATCCTTCAAAATGCTCAAATGAATCGGTCATATATATCCGCATCAACAAAATAAATCAATTCCCATATCGGCTTTCAAAAACCACATAACATGCAAGATGAAATGTGTAACCATAAGTCAGCTCAATCCGACTACCAATCCATATGCAGACCCAAACAAATTGATAACAAGCTTCTCACGTGTAAAACAATCTCCTCAAACTTGAAACCAATCACCGAAATCATCCCAAAGGTTTCAGATCACACGTTACATCACTTAACTTCAAAATGACTCTGTTCTACCTGATTTATCAGATACTAGACCTTCAATCTCGGTCATGAATCAAGGCCGGATACTAGGATTACACAATAAGCTGCCTCAAACCTCAAATTATCTGCCTCTATTACCGCAACCAAAGTTATGCAGCCAAAATCAAGATATGTACAATGTACTCATACTCTACTGGATATTGTATTCCACCTTCCAGGCTTATGCCTAATAAATAATACAACTTCTGGTAAATCAAATCTACGTATACCAGATATGATTTCTGCATCAATGACAACTCCTAAACATCTCTCATGCAAAAATATTCACCAGAACAATGTCGCTTGCCAATAGGCTTAAATCAACAAGTATGTGAGGAATACACATTTTTACTATAAGCCTCCAAATATCAAGATATTAGAGAATAAATGCATTAAATGATAGATCTTGTAGGCTTCCTTCACACACTTCTTGAGTAATTAATTTATCAATTATAATATTTCTTAGTGCATGATAAATTTCAGCACACACACTTATTAGTTCAATGATAGATTCAAATTGAAATGCTTCTTTATATGTGTGAATATCTTTTAAAAGTTGTGATTTGCTAAGTAAACAAGAAGAACTAAGTGGAATATCATTTAATTGAGCATATTGTTCTTCTAATGCAAGCGAATCAAAATCACCTCCTTTAATTGCATCAATGTATTTCAATTGTGATTGACCAATTTCAAGCACATTATTAGAATGTAAAGGGATCCGTGAAGTTGCATTAGTATATACAATTCCATCCACCTTATTATGTAATATTTTATTAGGCATTGTGGTTTCCTTTGGTGGATATGTTAAAGTGGATGGTGGGTGATTGGAATGAGATAATGGAAATGGTAAGAATTGTTGTGGATATAAAGTGGGTGGGAGTAAGAAGGATGGGTATAATATATATGGTAATGAGGGATATTGTGGTTGTTGTGAGAATCCATTTTTCCTTTCTTGGTAGGATGGAGATTGTTTCCAATCACCATACATACTAGATGAAGAAGCATTTTCCAAAAGAAATATTTTGTCTTTCTAATCCAGTAGAATGCGAAGACATACATTATTATCAACAATCATACCTTGATCTTCCCAATTTGATTTGTGAAGTTACCTTGGAGTTACAAGGAAGACTTGTGCACTTTCACCTTTATCATGTGGATGCTCACTTATAGCTTGTATCTTTGTCTCCACATCCTTGTGGTCAACTAGGCATGTTCACTTATCTTCTTCTTTGCAACAATCAAAACAACAAATGGTCAAATCTTCATTCTAAAAATTCATTAATTATTTGTTCTTTCATAGACATAGGAATAATACTTGCATATGCTAACAATAATGAAAGATCAAGATAATATAAGTTGCATTCATTAGGTAGGGGTATAAAAACATCACCTTGTGTCAATGCAATTTCTCCACCATTTTTTTCCTTTGAGCTGTTAGATCTTTAGTTACTATGTATCTTGTGAACTTTTCAAGGAATTCAACATTCTGAAGAGAAATTTTCAAGGAATTCAACATTCTGAAGAGAACTTTCAAGGAATTGGGTGTCAATGTTTCAACTTACCAATTTTGTAAATTAGTTGAAGTTGTAGGATGAAAATTTTCAAGGATAAACTTATTCAAGAACAAACTTAAAGGATCATGGATTGGCAAGAAGATTTTCTTCATACCAAGAGGATGCTTAACCTTAGGGTGAAAGCCCAAGGTTTGAAGCCCAACAACCTTAGACAATTTGATGTCATCAAAGAACCCATTGATGATTGGAGTTTGATGATAAGCTTTACCTCTTTTAAAAGGTTAAAATAAACCTAGAAATTTTTGGCATATTTAAATAGATCTACAAGGTTTAGAAATAGGATCCGACTCTTGCAAAAGGAAGTTCTTTTTAAGCTCAAATAAATATTCCTAAGTTTATTTCACCATTGCAATGTTCAAGAGTGAAATTAAGGTACAATTCCATCATGTTCGATAGCAATGTTGAGTCACATAACTACTTCTAAATATCTATTTTAATTTATTTCACTTGCATTCCCTTTGTGAGAAACGTTCAGGAACCAATATTACAATTACATTACTTATGACTCAAACATCCTTGAATATACATTCTAATTTAAAATAAACTATTTACAATGCATAGGGAGAAATAAAGAATAGAAGAGGTCAATGTTGTATTGGGTTCATAGTCCTTCGATCCCTAATGGTTGTTTCAATGCCACCCTACCATGTGATGCCTAAAGGTTCACCCCACCATGGTATCCAAATAGTTGCATGGCCCAAACACACACACACATAACATAGGAGAAGGGCATACACACATGTCATATACAAAGAATACATCACATCTATATAGGATAAGAAATTGATTCCAACGAAGTATTCTTTCCTTTTTAGTGCTACTCAAACCATACTAGGATTAGATGCTAAAGAGCTAGTTAGGGAGTGTCATCACGTGTGATCATACAAGTTCAATGCTCCACAAGAAGGCATATATTTTCAAGTCATCCTTAGCCTATACTAGCACTCAAGGAATTAAGGGACATCCATTATCTTGATTATTTAATTACCCATGTTTCATTAATTTTTACTTGATTACATGAGTCCACACCCATGATTGCCTATATGCCACTTTAGGCTAGAGACACGTCAGGATCCACTCTATAATGTCATAAATTGCATACCTTTTAATTTAACATCACATAATCCTCCCCTTTAGATTAATAAAATACAATTATTCAATGTGATCCTTAATCTAATTAGAAATTTTATTATTTGATAATGTGTTTGACTTTCTAATCATGAAGTCAGATTTTCCCAAATGAATGTGCCACATGCAGATGTTTGTGTGATACACTAGCCTCCCATATAAATTTACAATTGTACTAACCATTGAGGTATTACACTCCCACAATTTGGTAGTGTAATACCTCTATTAGCATACATAAATATTGAGAATGCATCTGAGATTTCTATTTTGGCTTCAATTATTTAATTAATCTCTCTTAGATTTTCCACAAGCTCTCACATTCACACACCATCTCTTCAAAAATTTCTCATTCATCTCTCTCACAATGACATATTGAAACTCTATTCATCACATTAAGATTATTGGTAGAAGATTTGGAAGTTGTCCATCCCTTCCTTGTGGCATTTGTGTGGAGACAATTGTATCCCCACAAACAACTTGTCTTCCTATGTTGATGGATTGGTAACCAATACCTTTGAAACTCTTTTAACATATTGTATTCCCTTCTATTTGATAGTATATTCTTCTTGTACTTATTTCTTTTCATGTCTTTTATCCATCTATCTATCTTGGTTGTCTATGGAGGTGGAAACATGAAAATAAATATTTTACTACAACATGACCCTATACAACCACCCCCAACATTTCTCTTTGGTCTTATATGTGTTATTTTTGAAGGGAGATTACTTTGTGGGAGCTCTTGTCATTTTATAGCCATCTGGCATGATTTATCTTCCTTCTCTTTTCTATAATTTTGATTGATTTAAATTAATATACATCTACTATTATTTGTTGTTCATTATACTTTGACATTTATTAAACCCTAAAACCTGTGTAGGCGGTGTTGTCATCTTTTTGTAGATAGTCCTATTTTTTTTTATATATGGGACAACAACATGTCACATTGGCATCCATCCACTACACAAACATCCTCATCAGAGAGCTATGAAAACTATCTAAAATGCTTCTATCAATTACACTTTATAATTCTAAGTTCTTTGGAATCTAATTTCATTCTATGATCACAATATAAACAAAAACATATGAAATTTCCTTAGCTTCTATAAATAATAAGATAAACTTAAAGGTTGTGATTGCCTTTGGGTTATTTAGGTGTAGTGTAGGAAGTTTATCTCTTAGAGGATAGTTATCCTTTATAGTAGTTCACTAATCTCACTCTTCATTTTGGTGAACCTGACTTGAACACTTCTTTTCATAAAAATTGTGCAGAATAGACAAATCTTTCAATAAAATACAACCTTTCCTTCTCTTTTTCCTAAGGTTATTTGGATTGTGTGTTGTGATAATCTCTACTTTTGGGAACATAGTCAAAAGAAGATTGTGAAATTCAAACAAGTTTGAAATTGGATGTGCCCATAGTCCTCATAAACGAGGACCAATATTCACAAATAATCCTAATTCTCCAATTTATTTTTCAAATTCTCCCAATAGATTTGTTCCTCCTATAGATCATGAAACTGCTTTCAGGATCCGCTTTGAGAAAGTCTAGTTTCTAGAGGAGAACCTGAGGGATCTTTTAGGATTTTCTCAATTGGGATTCTTTATATTCAATTATTCCTTGTTATTGGGAATCTAAGAGATTCAATCATCTCAAATCGCAAGGTCCTTGAGCTTTTACATTGACTTATATAGTTGAGACTCATATATCTTCGTACATGTCATTTTTTACTCATCCACCTAACACTCATCAAACATCACCAGTACTCAGATGAATGTGTTGATGTCTGAGGTGTTTGTGCATATGGTTGACACTACTCCCATAACAAATCTCTTTCTTCTAATGATTCTATATGTACTACTATTGTGCCTCCTATCATCCCAGGTATTGGTGTATCTCAACCTCCTTTGGGGTGTCATATCCCCCCTCCACCTTTTTCCTTTGTTCCTGTTTTCATAGTTCAAGCCTCTACTACCATGACTAATTTGCCTTTATTAAATACTATCCTCAATACCCTATTCCAAAATATGGGTTGGATGCAGTCTCAATTAGCCAACTTAACTAGTGTTGATTCCTAGTCCACCTTGCAACCATGTTATCATCAAAGCCCTCTAGCCTTGTATCTTGAACATGCCTATACCCTAGGGACAAGATATACTGAAGTTTGATAAGTACAATGGAAGGGGAGATACATATACACATATGTCATATTTCACTCTGCTTGATAGTGACTTCTTGTATGAGAACCATCTATTAGCAAAACTCTTCCCATGGTCTCTTAAGGATATTGTCCTGGAGAGGTTTTTCTCATTGCTTGATAATTTAATCTTTTCATTTGAGCAATTAATGAATCAATTCCTTCAATATTTTAGGACTAACATTGGACCTAAGATCACTTTCACCGATCTGGTTCATTATAAACTAAGGCCTCATGAGAATGTCACTAACCTTATTTATAGATACCAATCTCTTTATTCTCAAATCCTTTATGCCTTGCTAGATTTTGACATCCAAAGGGTGTTTATGGGTAATCTGCAATCGACATTGAGGGATAAGGTCTTCCTGGTGAAGTATTTCCCTTTTATATATCTATGTACTGCACTGTGTGATTATTAGTAGACATTGAAACAATATGGGGTTTCCACCTCATCCTCTAGTCGCAATATTCACAGAGTTACATCTTCCTATGTGGATCGAACAAGAACAAAGTTGTAGCTAATTTCATAATAATACCTCAAGTAATTAAGAAGAGAACAATAAAATCATAGTATAATAGAATCTTCACTAAATTATTTGATTCCTATCAAAGTGTGTTGCAAAATATACTTAAAGATAATTTAATATCTCTCCTAGAGATAAAACCGCTCCCATATAGTAAACCATATCCTAGTTGGTACGATGCACAATTCTTTTGCCAATACCACCGAATGCATGGTCATAATACCAAGCATCATGTGCATCTTCATCATGTTATTACAAAACCACATAAACAATGGTAGTATCATTATCAATGGAAAAAAATATGTTTCAAACAAATTGGTTGCCAAACCTAATAATTATTTGCACATATACATAGATCCATTTCTTGTACATTCTTCTAGTTTGACAATTGAATCTTTTTCTACCGCAATACCAAACAATTTTGTGTGTGTTAACATGGTCATTGTAACTTATTTTTCCTCCAATTTGCAAGTTGAATCTTCTTGGAATATCATTCATGTCAAATGACTTGTTCTTTAATGGAGATTATGCTTCGTTATACATCCCCGCTCAATCAACCATAATGCAGTCACTGACGTTATGGTTGATCCTGCTAGCATTAGGAT